>NW_013682636.1:0-2559 GCF_000517525.1 Limulus polyphemus | reverse complement strand
CCAGGGACTGCCAACATACAAACGTACACTAAAACCAGGGACTGCCATTTCTTTCTTGACATATTTCAAGTTCCAGATGAGAATTTGTAAGAATTAACCTATGACAACAAAAATTAGAAGTAACTTCATTAAAAAAAAACACTTTCATAATATCACCTATCCCAGAGTAACATTATTTTTTATTTTGAGTATTAATACTGGAATTAATCTAGCTTATTATTTTAGACCTAAATACTGGCTTCATCACCTATTTAAAAAAGAAGAAACGTTTATTGTGTGTTCAACAAATTCCATTTTTCTTGGATATACTGTAATGAGTACATAACATTGTACTAAAAACTATATACCATTCTTCTCTCTTCACAACATACAGTAATTTGTTTCTAACCAACCAAGTTAAGCCTTCCTAATAAACAGAAATGTAATGGAAAGTGCTTTGTTATTTGTAGATACATACAGTAATTTGATTCTAACCAACCAAGTTAAGCCTTCCTAATAAACAGAAATGTAATGGAAAGTGCTTTGTTATTTGTAGATACATACAGTAATTTGTTTCTAACCAACCAAGTTAAGCCTTCCTAATAAACAGAAATGTAATGGAAAGTGCTTTGTTATTTGTAGATACATATAGTAATTTGTTTCTAACCAACCAAGTTAAGCCTTCCTAATAAACAGAAATGTAATGGAAAGTGCTTTGTTATTTGTAGATACATACAGTAATTTGTTTCTAACCAACCAAGTTAAGCCTTCCTAATAAACAGAAATGTAATGGAAAGTGCTTTGTTATTTGTAGATACATACAGTAATTTGTATCTAACCAACCAAGTTAAGCCTTCCTAATAAACAGAAATGTAATGGAAAGTGCTTTGTTATTTGTAGATACATACAGTAATTTGTTTCTAACGAACCAAGTTAAGCCTTCCTAATAAACAGAAATGTAATGGAAAGTGCTTTGTTATTTGTAGATACATATATCCACAGTTTCATTAGTTTCAGATTAAAGATAGAAATAAATATGAAATTTTGGAAAAACTGGACTATGATTCAATAACAGTACTTTAAGAAAGAATCATAATTCCAGGATAATTATACATCATAGGATTTCAGAACTGGGATTAAAATACCATAGTGTGTCAAATCCTGAGGATGAAACTTTGAAATATGAGAGTGAATTTTTAAATTATCAAAGTAACAAAACTAGTGCTGATAGCACTCCTCTAACAACTATGCCTTGCATTCATATCACAGTGATACCCTATCCGATTAGGATCTGTTCTATGTGTAAACATTTCTGTTTATAAGATTGTGATAGGAAGTGTGTGTGAAAAACAAAAATTGTTGCCTGTGACATACTCTGGCAAACACTCACTTTGAAACTGGTAAAGACCATTAATTTTAGTCACAAGTTTTTGTGATCATTATGCGATAATTACAAGTCTGAATATGCATCCTCCAGTATAATATTAAAGCTGAAAGCCAACTACCATTCACCTTCAAACCAGCAACAAGTAACAGTTCATGATCAATTATCAACCATCAGCTGATAATCCAATTAAAGTCATGTTTCTTTTTATTCTATAGGTATGTAGACCAATTAACAGGTGAAATATATAACCCACGAATATGCCAGTAAATCTAATAGCACTCTCTCATTTCCTTGATAGTTGGGTGACTGTGGTCTACACTACATACATATATCTAACAATTAAAAAGTACTTGAAAGAGGCAGTTATTACCACACTAGAAAGAACAAACTATTTTAATTTTTAATGTATGTGAACTAAAATTGCCATGCAGGAATGTACTCACGACACAATTTTTGTGTGTGAACTCTGAAACCTGTATATTAAAAACTCGGGGCTTTGGATTATCAAGAATCCTGATACACTAACTATAGTCAGCCAGTCTAGTGTTTACAGCTACCAATTTTTTCTACAGACAAACAAATTCTCTTAACAGTCTATTTTGACTGGACACATACAATGCTTCTTTAAATCTCAAACCTGTAGTATGCCTTGCAACATTTGTAGATTGTAACATATGTGATGTCTTAGCAATAATCTGTAAATAAAATAAAGATCTGTAGTACACATATCCATGTTTGTTGACTATTATGGGCTACTTAATATATTAAAAAAAACAGAGTTCTGTATGGAAATACTCTAAAGTAGATAATGATTTTAAAGTTCCATTTGTGTAGGATATAAATTATGTAGACGAGGGAAACTTTTTATTAACCCAATGCAGAACCATTTGAAAAACAAGCATGCCCAAGACTACAAGAATGTGCAACAAACTTCAATCTGCTGGATCTAATAATGAGTGTGGCTTCAAGCTCTTGGTTGTTTGTCAAAGAACCAACCAATCGGAAGTGTTACAAAAAAGCAACTATGGGATATTAATGACTATTGTACCAAAAAATGAAATTATGCAACTGATGAAATGACTACATTAGACATCCAATTGTTATGTTTGTTCACATGGCCAAAGAAACATAACAATAAAACCAAGCAAACTTTTTAATCTGAAAAAAATAACCAAGATATACACAAGAGATGC
>NW_013682635.1:0-2559 GCF_000517525.1 Limulus polyphemus | reverse complement strand
TAACAGTAACGTGAAGATTTGTCTACTTACTTGGTGAATTAGTGTATGGAGTTGTAACAGTAACGTGATGATTTGTCTACGTACTTGATGAATTAGTATAAGGAGTTGTAACAGTAACGTGATGATTTGTCTACTTACTTGATGAATTAGTATATTGAGTTGTAACAGTAATGTGATGATTTGTCTACTTACTTGATGAATTAGTATATGGAGTTGTAACAATAACGTGATGATTTGTCTACTTACTTGGTGAATTAGTATATGGAGTTGTAACAGTAACGTGATGATTTGTCTACTTACTTGATGAATTAGTATATGGAGTTGTAACAGTAACGTGATGATTTGTCTACTTGGTGAATTAGTATATTGAGTTGTAACAGTAACGTGATGATTTGTCTACTTACTTGGTGAATTAGAATATGGAGTTGTAAATCATCACGTTACTGTTTATACTAATTCACAAGTAAGTAGACACCTTGTTGTTAAATAAAGCTACTAATCTTAAGCTCAAACGTTTTTAACGTCAACGTACGTGGACCCTAAATATGAATTGTTCCTGAACTTTCTCTTCAGATTGACTACACAGAAAAGTACTCGCTATTGGAGGGAAACTATTTCTCCGATTGTAATTATCAAAACCTTGACATTTGGGGGAAATCATACACCAAGAATAACTGCCAGGAACAAAAACGGATGGAACTGATCAAAGAAAGATGTAACTGTGTAACTGTTACAATTCCATATACTAATACATCAAGTAAGTAGACAAATCATCACGTTACTGTTACAACTCCATATACTAATTCACCAAGTTAGTAGACAAATCATCATGTTACTGTTACAACTCAAATTTACATTTACAAGTGATAAACACGTCTTGATATCGTTCGTATAGAGTAACTCTATAGTTTATCAGATGTGTTGTCCCTGTTGAAACTTCCTTATAATTAGGTGTTAACATCAAGGTATTTACATTTACAAGTGATAAACACGTATCTGATAAACTATAGAGTTACTGTATACGAACTATATCAAGATGTTGTCCCTGTTGAAACTTCCTTATAATTAGGTGTTAACATCAAGGTATTTACATTTACAAGTGATAAACACGTCTTGATATAGTTCGTATACAGTAACTCTATAGTTTATCAGATGTGTTGTCCCTGTTGAAACTTCCTTATAATTAGGTGTTAACATCAAGGTATTTACATTTACAAGTGAAAAACACGTTTTTACGTAGTTCGTATACAGTAATTCTATAGTTTATCAGATGTGTTGTCCCTGTTAAAACTTCCTTATAATTAGATGCCTTTGTCCCTTGATGAAGAAAACTACGTTTTGAAAGAGCCAAGGTTCTTTTTCATGTGTTTAACAAAATTTTTAACGACGTTTTTCAGTAGATCTTGATGTATTACACGAAGTATGAATACTTCTAGTTTGTATGAAGTTGAATGTCTTTAACGCTTTTCAGGGGATCTTGGTGTATTACACGAAGTATGAATACTGCTAGTTTATAGGATGTTAAAATATCTTTAACAAGTATAAATTTTAAGTGGAAAGAAGAATCTCGATGTAGTTGATATTAAATACTACTCTAAGTGGTCGATCTTGTTGTTTTGATGATACACACGAAGTTACCATGGCGATTTACTTTAGTAAACCAACTAAAGTAGAATATATATATATAATATATATATATATATATTAGCTGAGGTATAAGACTAACTGGTACAATTGTCTACAAATTAGTGAATCCAAGATCCTCGGTTTACTACTCACGAGGACATGAGTAATGATTACATACTCATCAATGTAAAATCACTTTTAGAAGAAATTATGTTACCTCAAAAAGAGTAAATTGTGACATTGCAGACATTCCGGACCAGATGCCAATACCTCCTTCCAGAATGTCCGATGATGGATACTCTCTGGGGTCATGTACAGCGACTACCACTCCTGCAAGCTCAGCTGTGTATAAGTTTATGCAATATTCAAATCTCTGCTTTCAAACATTAAACCTGTAAGTCTCTAAAGTTAAAATACTGTTATAGCTTTTATCTCTGCTTTCAAACATTAAACCTGCAAGTCTCTAAAGTTAAAATACTGTTATAGCTTTTATCTCTGTTTCAAACATTAAACCTGCAAGTCTCTAAAGTTAAAAAACTGTTATAGATTTTATCTGTATATTCAAACATTAAACCTGTAAGTCTCTAAAGTTAAAATACTGTTATAGCTTTTATCTGTGTATTCAAACATTAAACCTGTAAGTCTCTAAAGTTAAAATACTGTTATAGATTTTACCTGTGTATTCAAACATTAAACCTGTAAGTCTCTAAAGTTAAAATACTGTTATAGCTTTTATCTGTGTATTCAAACATTAAACCTGTAAGTCTCTAAAGTTAAAATACTGTTATAGATTTTATCTGTGTATTCAAACATTAAACCTGTAAGTCTCTAAAGTTAAAATACTGTTATAGCTTTTACCTGTGTATTCAAACATTAAACCTGCAAGTCTCTAAAGTTAAAATACTGTTATAGATTTTACCTATGTATTCAAAC
>NW_013682634.1:1550-3405 GCF_000517525.1 Limulus polyphemus | reverse complement strand
TGACCGTCACATTATAACCACGGCTGAAAGGACGAGTATGTTTGGTGGGACTGGGATTCGAACCCGCGACCCTTAGATTGCGAGTCGAGCGCCCTAACCACCTGGCCATGCCGGGCCTCCTACATCTGAATAGTTGACTTTACACCCATTATATAATTACGAAATATTAAATACCAATACCAAGTAACACTCCATACAAATAAGCTTAACTGTAAAAGTATACATTTTGAAAAGTTTACTGGCTTCTAAAAAATATGTTCATAACATTTTTTAACTATGATAAACTATCTAAATAAAGAGATTTTATCAAAAGTTGTTTTATTTTATTTTCATTTACCATTGACATTACTTTCCCCCTTTGCATATAAATTTACACCGTTACAGATATAGCAAGAATGTGAACTATTATTTGGTCTAAATTTACGCCTTTAACAATGTGACTTCCCATCTTATCAGCAAAAAGGAGTGTGTTTGTTGGAATCAAACTCAATAACACCTTTTTTTTGTTAGAATGTAAGTTTAAAAGTTCGCAACGCAAAAAACTCGGAATTCGATACATGCGCTGAGCGCAACTTATTATGCAAATTTGCGCTTAAGCACAAATAAACAAAACATCTATTTTCGTATAAGTTTGATTAATTGCTGTTTAATATCATACCATACATGTTTATCAATCTTAAATCTGATGATGTAGAATCCTGGCGTTTTATTAAATTACTAGCTAGAGTATCTATCCCCTGGACGGAAGTTATGCAAATTCATGATTAAAGAAAGATTATCTTAGGACATGAAAAGTTGCTTCCCTTATAGGTAAGTGTAAAAAACGCAAAATATTCCCATAAAAACTGCAAAACATAAAACCGCAAGTTTCCATGTATTTCCGCATGGACCCAATGAACTTCCATACATAATTTGGTGAAGATCCATCTACAGGGAGCAAAGTAGTGGTAAAAAACGCAAAAACGCCCATAAAAACCGCAAACAAAATGCAAAACTGAAAATTTTTATGTATTTCCCCATGGACCCAATGAACCTCCATACCAAATTTGGTGAAAATCCATCCACACATTGACTCTCACTACTATTATATTTATATAGATACAGGAAAATATAAACTATAACATAACCACGTTTTCGAAATAATTATTTAAATTGATACCTACCTTGAAAAATTCTGCGTTTTAAAGGAATCCAAGTTGAGTTGACCAACCAATAATGTAATACAACATATCCTAATGATTTTCCTACAGTTAATGAGTTCATTAAATATGTATGAACTTAAGTATTGAGATAATCAGTCCATTCCTGTTTTATGATAACCACGGTAACATTTTTTTAACTTCAATATAGGTTTTTGATAGAACGGTTTCCATACAAGTGGATAAAAATAATTTTTGTCATTTAAAATTGAACGTTTCGAACACCTAGCTTTATATTTAGTAAATGACTTACAAAATCCCATGAAATTTTATTTAAAATGCTGACAGCATTTTCTAAATGAACCTGTTTTGTTTATTCACTTAACATGATTTATTACAAAAACTACAACTTTAAAAGAATAAAAAACGCAATGGAAGTTGATCAAACTATTTTACTTTTTTTTCATGAATTTCAGATAAAAAGATTAGTCTTCATGAGAAACTGTAACCTAAGGACAGTACAATCAGAACTTAAATAAATAAACAATCTACATGTAAGTCTGTAACCCGAATACAGTGCAGTAGGAACCCGGACAAATAAATAATATTTGTGTAAGTCTGTAACCCGAATAAAGTGCAGTAGGAACCCGGACAAATAAATAATATTTGTGTAAGTCTGTAACCCGAATAAAGTGCAGTAGGAACCCGGACAAATA
>NW_013682634.1:0-705 GCF_000517525.1 Limulus polyphemus | reverse complement strand
TCTGTAACCCGAATACAGTGCAATAGAAACCTGGACAAATAAACAATCTACACGTAAGTCTGTAACCCGAATACAGTGCAATAGAAACCTGGACAAATAAACAATCTACACGTAAGTCTGTAACCCGAATACAGTGCAATAGGAACCTGGACAAATAAACAATCTACTTGTAAGTCTGTAACCCGAATACAGTGCAATAGGAACCCGGACAAATAAATAATCTACATGTAAGTCTGTAACCCGAATACAGTGCAATAGGAACCCGGACAAATAAACAATCTACATGTAAGTCTGTAACCCGAATACAGTGCAATAGGAACCCGGACAAATAAATAATCTACATGTAAGTCTGTAACCTTAATAGAGTGCAATAGCAACGCAAACAAATAAATATTCGTGTAAGCCTCTAACCTTAGTACAATACAATAAGAAACCAGATTAATAAACAATCTTAATGTAAGCCTGTAACCATAGTACAACACAAAAATAACCTACACTAATAAACAATATTCATGTGAGCCTGTAACTTAATACAGTACAATGGGAATCAATGAAAGGAACTTTTACGAGAGCTCGTATTCTTAGCTCGTGCTGTACAATTAGAATCCATGGCAGAAACAAAGAATTTTGAGACTATTGATATTAAAAATATAATACTTATCTAATAATGGCTGGAGACGGCTTAAATGGGTAATGAAGAAAAAC
>NW_013682633.1:2016-3338 GCF_000517525.1 Limulus polyphemus | reverse complement strand
TGGTTAGATGAATAATGTTTGGTATTGGCTAATGGTTAGATAAACAATGTTTGTATTGGGTAATGGTTAAATAAAGATTGTTTGGTATTGGCTAATGGTTAGATGAATAATGTTTGGTATTGGCTAATGGTTAGATAAACAATGTTTTGTATTGGGTAATGGTTAAATAAAGATTGTTTGGTATTGGCTAATGGTTAGATGAATAATGTTTGGTATTGGCTAATGGTTAGATAAAAAATGTTTTGCATTGGGTAATGGTTAAATAAAGATTGTTTGGTATTGGCTAATGGTTAGATGAATAATATTTGGTATTGGCTAATGGTTAGATATACAATGTTTGGTATTGGCTAGTGGTTAGATAAACAATATTTGGTATTGGCTAATGGTTAGATGACCAATCTTTGGTATTTGCTAATGGTTAGGTGAATAATGTTTGATATTGTCTAATGAATAGATAAATAATATTAGATATTGGCTAAAAATTCGATAAACAATGTTTGGTATTGCCTAATGGTTAGACGAACAATGTTTGGTATTGGCTACTGGTTAAATAAACAATGTTTGGTATTGGCTAATTGTTAGATAACAATGTTTGGTATTGAATATTGGTTAGATGAACAATGTTTGGTATTGGCTAATGGTTAGATAAAAAACGTTTTGCATTGGGTAATGGTTAAATAAAGATTGTTTGGTATTGGCTATTGGTTAGAAGAATAATGTTTGGTATTGGCTAATGGTTCGATAAACAATGTTTGGTATTGACTAATGATTAGACAAACAATTCTTGGTATTAGCTAATTGTTTGATTAACAATTTTTGGTATTGGCTAATGGTTAGATGAATAATGTTTGGTATTGGCTAATGGTTAGATGAACAATGTTTGGTATTGTCTAATGGTTAGATGAATAATGTTTAGTATTGGCTAATGGTTAGATTAATAATGTTTGCTATTGGCTAATGGTTAGGTGAATAATGTTTGGTATTGGCTACTGGTTAGATAAACAATGTTTGGTATTGGCTAATGGTTAGGTGAATAATGTTTGGTATTGGCTAATTGATAGATAAATAATGTTAGGTATTGGCTAAAGGTTCGATAAACAATGTTTGGTACTGACTAATGATTAGACAAACAATGTCTGGTACTGGCTAATGGTTAGATGAACAATGTTTTGTATTGCCTCATGGTTAGATGAACAATGTTTGGTATTGGCTAATGGTTAGATGAACAATGTTTGGTATTGGCTAATGGTTAGATGAACAATGTTTGGTATTGGCTAATGGTTAGATTAATAATGTTTGCTATTGGCTAATGGTTAGATTTA
>NW_013682633.1:0-1239 GCF_000517525.1 Limulus polyphemus | reverse complement strand
GGTATTGGCTAATGCTTAGATGAATAATGTTTAGTATTGGCTAATGATTAGATAAACAATGTTTGGTATTGGCTAGTGGTTAGATAAACTAAATTTGGTATTGGCTAATGGTTAAATGAACAATCTTTGGTATTGGCTAATGGTTAGATGAATAATGTTTGGTATTGGCCAATGTTTAGATCAACAATGTATGGTATTGGCTAAAGGTTCGATAAACAATGTTTGGTACTGACTAATGATTAGACAAACAATGTCTAGAACTGGCTAATGGTTAGATGAACAATGTTTTGTATTGCCTAATGGTTAGATGAACAATGTTTGGTATTGGCTAATGGTTAGATGAATATAGTTTTGTATTGGCTAATGGTTAAATAAACAATGTTTGGTATTGGCTAATGATTAGACAAACAATGTTTCGTATTGGGAACTGGTTAGATAAACAATGTTTGGTATTGGGTAATGGTTAGATAGACAATGTTTGGTATTGGCTTGTGGTTCGATAAACAATGTTTGGTATTGACTAATGATTAGATGAACATTCTTTGGTATTGGCTAATGGTTAGGTGAGTAATGTTTGGTTTGGCTAATGGTTAGATCAATAATGTTTGCTATTGGCTAATCGTTAGATGAATAATGTTTCTCATAAAATAGTAACAATTTTCGTATTGGCTAATGGTTAGGTGAATAATATTTGGTATTGGGTAATGGTTAGATAGACAATGTTTGGTATTGGCTTGTGGTTCGATAAACATAGTTTGACATTGTATAATGGTTAGATAAACATCGTTTTGTATTGGCCAATGGTTAGAAAAACAATGTTTGGTATTGGCTAATGGTTAGATAAACAATGATTTGTATTGGATAATGGTTAAATAAAGATTGTTTGGTATTGGCTTATAGTTAGATGAATAATGTACGGTATTGGGTAATGGTTAAACAAAGAATGTTTGGTATTGGCTAATGGTTAGATAAAGAATGTTTGGTATTGGCTAATGGTTAGAAGAACAATCTTTGGTATTGGCTAATGGTTAGATGAACAATGTTTGGTAGTGGCTAAAGATTAGGTGAATAATGTTTGGTAATGGCTAATGGTTAGATAAACAATGTTTTGTATTGGTTACTGGTTAGATAAGCAATGTTAGGTATTTGCTATTTGTTAGATGAACAATGTTTGGTATTGACTACTGGTTAAATGAACAACGTTTGCTATTGGCAAATGGTTAGATGAATTTATGTTCG
>NW_013682632.1:0-2562 GCF_000517525.1 Limulus polyphemus | reverse complement strand
TCATATTAATCAGAAGTTACTCCGCCTGATTTGTTGCTATCATATTAATCAGGAAGTTACTCCGCCTGATTTGTTGCTATCATATTAATCAGGAAGTTACTCCGCCTGATTTGTTGCTATCGTATTAATCAGGAAGTTACTTCGCCTGATGTTAGAAAATTGCTTCTCCTGAGTGAGTGTTATTTTCTACCACTTTTGTGTTGTGGCCTTAGCTGAAGTCGTTTTCTAATTTCATATTTTAAAAACTCGTAATAGTTCTCACATTGAACATACAACTTTCTATTGTATTTGAGATCTAAAAAAAAAAAGGTCACTATTTTTATAAATGTTAAGAGTTAAACATTTTGTTTTAAATTATTACGACAACAACATTTTCAAAATGGCCAGATCCCTGGTGGGACAGCGGGTAAGTCTTCGGATTTACAACGCTAAAAGCAGGGGGTTCGATTCCTATATGTGGACACAACAGATAACTCTATATGGCTTTGCTATACGAAAACACACACAAAATGATCGCTGGTTTACTAATCTATGTATCAATGACGCAATACAAACGTGTCTCAAAATGTCTAACACATCATAGTCCGAGCTAATGAAATTAGGAGTAACAGTTCTTAACACAATTTCTTTACGACATCCTTATTAATTTGGAAGAATGATAACTTTAAAAACAGTTTTTCTTACCAATAGCGAGACAAGCTCTATGGTACGTTGCATCAGCATTGTTGAAAAACATTTTGGCCAACATCCAAGTGTAAGGCGGATCGGTGGGGAAAAACACCTATAAATTATCAAAACACAATATAAAACACCTGCTTACCCAATGTAGTCGATATATATTATCGTAGTAACAATTTATAAAGAGTTAAGTGGAAATATTTCGAAGTTAGATTTAGTTGGAAAGCTTGAAAACTTTTTTTTTTTCGCTATGAAAAGTATAAAAAGTATGTGTGTGTGTTTATGTAAGTTGAATTATAAAATAATCCAATATCAAACAATGATATATAGAAATAAAATTGTGTCCACGTCCACTTTAAAACCCCACCCACAAGTTTAACGTGCGCCATGATCAGATCAATCATTTATTATAAAAAGATATAAAAAAAATCATTACTAAACCTAACTAGTATAGGTGACTAACCAACCAAAGTACGTTAAGCCTATATTCAATACTCTTACTCGGCAGCATAAGGGGGTTGTTAGGCTTAAGCACCCCAAAACGTGCCTTTAGCCTCCCCTGTAGCCTAAAATGCTACAGGTGTGTAGCCACAATATGTAGGGTGCAGCCCCTTCAATTTTTTGTCTAACCCACCTCAGCTCCTCACCAGGAAGAAGCTAATGCCGTCCTTGTTCTAGATAGGTATTAGCTGTCAGTCGCTAAGCCTGCTTGGAATACTCCAGCTGCGTCGTAACTGTCAGTCGCTAAGCCTGCTTGGAATACTCCAGCTGCGTCGTAACTGTCAGTCGCTAAGCCTGCTTGGAATAATTCATTATTCCAGGTAGGCTTAGTGACTGGCAGTTACGACGCAGCCTTCGGCTGCGTCGTAACTGCCAATCACCAAGCCTACATGGAATAATTTGGCTGCGTTGTAACTGCCAATCACTAAGCCTACATGGAATAATTCGGCTGCGTCGTAACTGCCAATCACCAAGCCTACATGGAATAATTCGGCTGCGTCGTAACTGCCAATCACTAAGCCTACGTGGAATAATTCGGCTGCATTGTAACTACTAGTGTTTATCAATAAGTTCATTGATATTTAACTGTCTCCATTTTCAAATTAATTACTATATTTATTTCTAACATATCGTTTGCTTGTAATACAAAACTTGAAAAGATGTGTCATTAAATATGAAAGTTCTATGCTACTATAATATTTGGTACATGATTCTTCTAAAGTAACAAACTTTTTGGCCGTTAGCGATTCAACAGATGCTCCAACCAATTGCACCGGTTGGCTTTCAACAGATAAAGTTTCCCTGTTTAAGTTATTTTCTCTTTCAACAGATAAAGTTTCCCTGTTTAAGTTATTTTCTCTTTCAACAGATATGTGCACCGCTTGCTTTGTTCTTTCTCAACAAAAACAAGGAACTCGTTCCACTCGCCATCCAGTTATTTCAGGATAAAGCTCCAGATAATCCCGTGAGTTTATATGTTTTTGTTACTTTATAAATATGTCAAATATGTCCTCGATATTTCCAAGTATACTACGTACTTGTAAGGCGTCACGTGACCGCATATAAAATAACTTAAACAGGGAAACTTTATCTGTTGAAAGAGAAAATAACTTAAACAGGGAAAGACTTAAACAAGGAACTATCTGTTGAAAGAGAAAATAACTTAAACAGGGAAACTTTATCTGTTGAAAGAGAAAATAACTTAAACAGGGAAACTTTATCTGTTGAATAAGAAAATAACTTAAACAGGGAACTATATGTTGAAAGAGAAAATAACTTAAACAGGGAAACTTTATCTGTTGAAAGAGATAATAACTTAAACAGGGAACTATCTGTTGAAAGAGAAAATAACTTAAACAGGGAAACTTTATATAGTTGAAAGAG
>NW_013682631.1:1717-3114 GCF_000517525.1 Limulus polyphemus | reverse complement strand
TCTACATGTGTTTGTTTAAGACCGACTGGTATTAAATAGGACCCAATAGCTACTATCGTTCTATGACCCACTGTTGACTTTAGTCTGCAGCCAGTTTGTTAATCAACTCATATATTTACAACATATCTACATGTGTTTGTTTAAGACCGACTGGATTAAATAGGACGTAATAGCTAGTATCGTTCTATTACCCACTGTTGACTTTAGTCTGCAGCCAATGTGTTTATTATCTCATATATTTACAACATATCTACATGTGTTTGTTTAAGACCGACTGTATTAAATAGGACCCAATAGCTGGTATCGTTCTATGACTCACTGTTGACTTTAGTCTGTAGCCAGTTTGGTAATTAACTCAAATATTTACAACATATCTACATGTGTTTGATTAAGACCGACTGGATTAAATAGGACGCAATAGCTATTATCGTCCTATGATCCACTGTTGACTTTAGTTTGCAGCCAGTTTGTTAACTAACTCATATATTTACAACATATCTACATGTGTTTGTTTAAGACCGACTGGATTAAATAGGTCCAAATAGATAGTATCGTTTTATGACAAACTGTTGACTTTAGTCTGCAGCCAATGTGTTAATTAACTCATATGTTTTCAAAATATCTACATGTGTTTCCTTAAGTCCGACTGTATTAAATAGGACCCAAAAGCTAGTATTGTTCAATTACCCACTGTTGACTTTAGTCTGCAGCCAATGTGCTCATTAACTCATATATTTACAACATATCTACATGTGTTTGTTTAAGACCGACTGGATTAAACAGGACCCAATAGCTAGTATCGTTCTATGACCAAATTTTGACTTTAGTCTGTAGCCAGTTTGTTAATTAACTCATATATTTACAACATATCTACATGTGTTTGTTTAAGACCGACTGGATTAAATAGGACCCAAAAGCTAGTATTGTTCAATTACCCACTGTTGACTTTAGTCTGCAGCCAATGTGCTCATTAACTCGTATATTTACAACATATCTACATGTGTTTGTTTAAGACCGACTGGATTAAATAGGACGCAATAGCTATTATCGTCCTATGATCCACTGTTGACTTTAGTTTGCAGCCAGTTTGTTAACTAACTCATATATTTACAACATATCTAGATGTGTTAACTTAAGTCCGACTGGATTAAATAGGACCCAATAGCTAGTATCGTTCTATCCCCCATATTGACTTTAGTCTGCAGCCAATGTGTTTATAAACTAATCTATTTACATCATATCTTCATTGGTTTCCTCAAGTCCGAGTGGATTAAATAGATCCAATAACAAATATCGTTCTATGACCCACTGTTGACATTAGTCTGCAGCCAATGTGTTCATTAACTCGTATATTTACAACATATCTACATGTGTTTGTTTAAGACCGACTGGATTAA
>NW_013682631.1:0-1166 GCF_000517525.1 Limulus polyphemus | reverse complement strand
TTAACTCATATATTTACAACATATCTACATGTGTTTGTTTAAGACCGACTGGATTAAACAGGACCCAATAGCTAGTATCGTTCTATGACCAAATGTTGACTTTAGTCTGTAGCCAGTTTGTTAATTAACTCATATATTTACAACATATCTACAAGTGTTTGTTTTAGACCGACTGGATTAAATAGGTCCAAATAGATAGTATCGTTCTATGACCCTCTTTTAACTTTAGTTTACAGACAGTTTGTTAATTAACTCATATATTTACAACATATCTACAAGTGTTTGTTTTAGACCGACTGGATTAAATAAACCCAATAGCAGTGGGTCATAGAACGATACTAGTTGACTTTAGTCTGCAGCCAATGTGTTAATTAACTCATATGTTTTCAAAATATCTACATGTGTTTCCTTAAGTCCGACTGTATTAAATAGGACCCAATAGCTAGTATTGTTCTATTACGCACTGTTGACTTTAGTCAGAAGCCAATGTGTTAATTAACTCATATATTTACAAAATATCTACATGTGTTTCCTTAAGTCCGACTGGATTAAATAGGACCCAATAGCTAGTATCGTTCTATGACCCACTGTTGACTTTAGTCTGCAGCCAATGTGTTCATTAACTCATATATTTACAACATATCTACCAGTGTTCGTTTAAGACCGACTGGATTAAATAGGACGCAATAGCTAGTATCGTTATATGACCCACTGTTGAATTTAGTCTGCAGCCAATGTGTTTATTAACTCATATATTTAAAACATATCTACATGTGTTTGTTTAAGACCGACTGGATTAAATAGGACGCAATAGCTATTATCGTCCTATGATCCACTGTTGACTTTAGTCTGCAACAAGTTTGTTAATTAACTCATATATTTACAACATATCTACATGTGTTTGTTTAAGACCGACTGGATTAAATAGGACGCAATAGCTATTATCGTCCTATGATCCACTGTTGACTTTAGTCTGCAGCAAGTTTGTTAATTAACTCATATATTCACAACATATCTACATGTGTTTGTTTACAACCGACTGGATTAAATAGGACCCAATAGCTAGTATCGTTCTATGACCCACTGTTGACTTTAGTCTGTAGCCAATGTGTTCATTAACTCATATATTTACAACATATCTACATGTGTTTGTTTAAGACCGACTG
>NW_013682630.1:2610-3813 GCF_000517525.1 Limulus polyphemus | reverse complement strand
TTTAGCCTTACTTGGTACAACTACTCCACGAATAATTAGGTGTATCTCTAGTTACTTAATTTATAACCACCATACTCATTTTTAGCTTTACTTGGTACAACTACTCCATGAACACCTAGGAGTAACACTAGTTACAGAATTTATAACCACCATACTCATCTTTAGCCTTAATTGGAACAATTACTCCATGAACACTTAGGTTTAACTCTGTTTACCGAATTTATAACCCCCATACTCATCTTTAACGTTATTTGGTACAACAACTCCACGAACACCTCGGTGTAACTCTAGTTACAGAATTTATAACCACCATACTCATTTTTAGCCTTACTTAGTACAACTACTCCATGAACACCTAGGTATAACTCTAGTTACAGAATTTATAACCACCATACTCATTTTTATCTTTACTTGGTACAACTACTCCATGAACACCTAGGAGTAACACTAGTTACAGAATTTATAACCACCATACTCATCTTTAGCCTTAATTGGAACAATTACTCCATGAACACTTAGGTTTATCTCTGGTTACCGAATTTATAACCCCCATACTCATCTTTAGCGTTATTTGGTACAACAACTCCACGAACACCTCGGTGTAACTCTAGTTACAGTATTTATAACCACCATACTCATTTTTATCTTTACTTGGTACAACTTCTTCATAAACATTTAGGTGTAACTCTAGTTACCGAATTTGTAACCACCATACTCATCTTTAGCCTTACTTGGAACAATTACTCCATGAACACTTAGTTTTAACTCTGGTTACCGAATTTATAACCATCATACTCATCTTTAGCCTTACTTGGTACAACTATTCAATGAACACCTAGGTGTAACTCTAGTTACAGAATTTATAACCACCATACTCATCATTAGCGTTACTTGGTAATACTACTCCATGAACACTTAGGTTTATCTCTAGTTACTGAATTTGTTACTACCATACTCATCTGTAGCGTTATTTGGTACAACAACTCCACGAATACCTAGGTGTAAATCTTGTTACCGAATTTCTAACCAACATACTCATCTTTAGCATTATTTGGTACAACAACTCCACGAATACCTAGGTGTATCTCTAGTTACCTAATTTATAACCACCATACTCATCGTTAGCCTTACTTGGTACAACAACTCCACGAATACCTAGGTGTATCTCTAGTTACCAAATTTATAACCACCATACTCCACTTT
>NW_013682630.1:1609-2289 GCF_000517525.1 Limulus polyphemus | reverse complement strand
TATAACCACCATACTCATTTTTAGCCTTACTTGGTACAACTACTCCATGAACACCTAGGTGTGACTCTAGTTACAGAATTTATAACCACCATACTCATTTTTAGCCTTACTTGGTACAACTACTCCATGAACACCTAGGTGTAACTCTAGTTACAGAATTTATAACCACCATACTCATTTTTAGCCTTACTTGGTACAACTACTCCATGAACACCTAGGTATAACTCTAGTTACAGAATTTATAACCACCATACTCATTTTTAGCTTTACTTGGTACAACTACTCCATGAACACCTAGGAGTAACACTAGTTACAGAATTTATAACCACCA
Source organism: Limulus polyphemus (assembly GCF_000517525.1). NCBI lineage: Eukaryota > Metazoa > Arthropoda > Merostomata > Xiphosura > Limulidae > Limulus > Limulus polyphemus. The sequence goes on along the minus strand of NW_013682630.1, from coordinate 1,958 downwards.
TACTCATATTTAGCCTTAATTGGAACAATTAATCCATGAACACTTAGGTTTAACTCTGGTTACCGAATTTATGACCCCCATACTCATCTTTAGCGTTATTTGGTACAACAACTCCACGAACACCTCGGTGTAACTTTGGTTACGGAATTTATAACCACCATATTCATCTTTAGCCTTACTTGATACAAATACTCCATAAACACCTAAGTGTAACTATAGTTACCGAATTTATAACAATCATACTCATCTTTAGCCTTACTTGGTACAACTACTCCATGAACACCTAGGTGTAACTCTAATTACCGAATTTATAATCACCATACTCATCTTTAGCCTTACTTGGTACAAC
>NW_013682630.1:0-680 GCF_000517525.1 Limulus polyphemus | reverse complement strand
ATAACCACCATATTCATCTTTATCCTTACTTGGTACAACTACTCCATGAACACCTTGGTGTAACTCTAGTTACCGAATTTATAAACACCACACTCATCTTTAGCCTTATTTGGTACAACTACTCTATCAAAACCTAGGTGTAACTCTAGTTTCCGATTTTATAACCACCATACTCATCTTTAGCCTTACTTATAACAACTACTCCATGAACATTTAGGTTTAACTCTGGTTACCGAATTTATAACCCCCATACTCATCTTTAGCGTTATTTGGTACAACTACTCCACGAATACCTAGGAGTAACTCTAGTTAACGAATTTATAACCACCATATTCATCTTTATCCTTACTTGGTACAACTACTCCATGAACACCTAGGTGTAACTCTAGTTACCGAATTTATAACCACCATACTCATCTTTAGCCTTACTTGGTACAACTACTCCACGAATACCTAGGTGTAACTCTAGTTACCTAATTTATTACCACCATACTCATCGTTAGCCTTACTCTGTACAACAACTCCACGAACACCAAGGTGTTACTCTAGTTACAGAATTTATAACCACCGTACTAATTTTTAGCCTTACTTGGTACAACTACTCCATGAAAACCTAGGTGTTACTCTAGTTACCGAATTTATAACCACCATACTCATTTTTAGCCTTACTTGGTACAACT
>NW_013682629.1:2388-3286 GCF_000517525.1 Limulus polyphemus | reverse complement strand
ACCAAAATCAAAGTTTATACATAATGTTTTGGTTCCATCGCATATCTCAAGATGGTTTATGGTAAGAATAACTTTTTTAATGTAAATTGTAAATTCTGGTGTAAGAAGTTTCATAGTCATAAGTTCAAAGGATTCTTACAAAAGTACTCTATCTGGATGAAAATTGTTTTGAATGTTGGATCTTAAGAATGGATATTGGCAAGTGCAAATAAACGAAGAAAATAATGAATTGTGGCAATTTGTTAACATTTAGATTAATTAATGTATATAGTACATCTTGTCGACTAGATTATCAAAAATATTCTCATATGTAATTATATTATCCAAGTAGATGAGTACAATGTTCCAGAGTAGATCAGAGAGACCACATTCAGGATTATGAAAGTTCTGGATTGATTGAGAAAAAAGAACATTAAGCTTAATCCCAAGAAGTGTGAATTGTTCTGTGAACATATGAGTTTCCTGGGAAACATTGTTAGAAGAGAGGGAGTGTCCAAAGACCCATCTGAGATTGAACCTATGCATTTTTGGCAATTCCGAAGAACTTGGTGACGTAAGAGTATTTCTTGGACTATGCTGTTACTATCATCGTTGTCTGAACTTATTCTCTAACATAGTTCATTATCTACATAAATAGTTGTTTCACTACAGATAATAACAGTTTTACCACAAGTAGAATATCACAGATAGTACGAGATTGTTCGCTATATCATGACAATGAATGCTGCAGAAGGGAATTGTTGTATATCTTGAAAAAATCTACATAAATCATTAGTAGTTGTATGGATAAAAGTCCACACTAATGTTGTTACGATATAAGCTATAACAATATTAAAGATGTCGATGCTGTAAGTAGAGAACAAGTATGACTGTATTGTTTAGATAAAGCAACAACAAT
>NW_013682629.1:0-1666 GCF_000517525.1 Limulus polyphemus | reverse complement strand
TAGGATTATTTTTTGTTTTCGATGATATCATAGAACAAAAGTAATTTCCTTTGAGATAAGAATCACAAAAAATAAAAAAAATGTTTGATCGCCACTGAGTTTATAATGTATAACATATTTTCGCTCAGAATCTATGAAGTTATGCCAAACCAGGGTTATCAACAATTTTCTGTAGAAAACATGTTATTAATACAGTGAGTTATAAACTTTCGAAACCTTTACTTTCAATTCCTTCATAACAATGTTTGTATATGATATTTGATGATAATACATAAAAATGTTTAATAAAGAGAAACAGCCAGTATCCAGTGAAAATTATTTTATTTCTCGTATTTTATTAATCCTATGGTCTTATCAAGTGGTATACACTTTATTGAACACAGTCCCTATCTTAACAAAACAAACATATCTACACTCAAGTTTACACTAAACTACCATATTACATGAAGGCGTCAGAGCATGTTTCAATTATTCAGTAAAACATTATCATATAACATTTTATTATATAAATTTGTTTTTATGAGACTCTATACTTTATGATGGTTTAAACAAATCTTTGTCAGAGCGGCCACAGATGAACAAATATTATGATATTTTATTATATAAATATTACACAGGAAGCGGAGACTGTGTTAAAGATATAATGTAATAACATCTGAAAAGTGACAAACGTTCAGAAATTTACTTCTGATATTCAACAGCTCCGTAACGACTCCGTTCTTTGTCTCCATCAAAACTACTTGATATTAATGGTTGTGTACGATGGGTTTCAGGGAAGAGAATAGTCACAAGTATCCCTATGAAAAGACAAAAACAGGTATATGGGAGTGAAATTAAAAATTCTTTATCCTCACACCATCACATAATGTGTATTGATTAATACATAAAGTATTTTATTATCATTTATATTATATAAATAATGTATGTCAAATTGAATCAACCTCATAGTCAGTATATGTTGATACCATTTACGAATCCTTTAAGTAACAGAAACTAATTTTGATTATTATAGTTGTTACAAAACAACATTTTCAACATGAAGTATATATAGTAATATTTAAACCACCTCATCTCGACATATCCATGACTGACGACGCGCATTGAAACAATATTGAACAATACCAGAGGTCATTAGTCCAGCTGGGATATGAATAACATAAAGGTTTTTTTTACTTTTGAATGTTTAAGATTTCGACAATTTTAAACTTTATAAAAAACAAATTAAATCAGTCGATTCGTGATACAGACATTTATTACAATTAATACCAGTGTTTATCTCTTAACGGAAATTCGATGTTGAATGACTTGCCAGACTCCCCGCAGAAAGTGTTTATAAAAGGGCTCTGCTCTCCATTCAGATTTTGATTGAAACTTCTGATATAATCTGCTAAAATATAAGTCGTTTTTCTCTTTTCCAGTAGAGGAATGTATGAAATGTTTACAAATAGATATTAAACCATGAGTTATGTTACGTTGTATTACCAGTGAAGTTTTGATATAATGTGTCGTTTTATTGCCACGGTTATGTAATTTGATGTCATATATAAAAGAAATTTACTAGTGAAACAAATCATAAAAAATACTAGAAACAAATATGTTGAAATACAGTAAATAAGAACACATCTTATTCCTTGAATAACAACACTTGATTCTGACCTATCTTATC
>NW_013682628.1:0-2564 GCF_000517525.1 Limulus polyphemus | reverse complement strand
AAAGAAGAATTTGTGGATGGGTGAAAGGTTTGGTTTGTTTTGAATTTCGCAGTTTAGCAGTGATAGACTACAGAGAAGGCAGCTAGTCAACACCACCCACCGTCAACTCTTTCACCAATGAATAGTGGATTTGAGTGTCACATTATAATGCCCCCACGGCTAAAGAGGCGAGCATGTTCAGTATGACGGGAATTCGAACCCGCGACCCACAGAGTGGGGAGGGGTAACAATTGACTTCAAATGTCGTTATATATATATATATATATGATTAATGTAATACCAAGTTGAAGTGTCCTATCAACAACTTTAACCATACATACATACATACATAACACCTTACTGCAACGTGCACATTCAAAACCAGTATCCCATCAACGACTTTAAACACACAACAACACCTTACTGCAACGTGCACATTCAAAACCAGTATCCCATCAACGACTTTAAACACACAACAACACCTTACTGCAACGTGCACATTCAAAACCAGTGTTTATCAGTGACTTTAACATTTCTCGGAAAGTTCCTAAATTGATTTAATAATTGTTCAATACTCCAGTTCTGAAGAGCATCACGTAAGTGTGAGACAGCACGTGTTCTCGTTCGGCGAGTTATTGGCCCCCTCTGAAAGACCAATCGTTGTTTTTCATATCCGGCTATTTCTAATAAACAACAGGACGTGTTCATTAAAACCGGAAGTTAGTAGTGTCTCGTCACTGATATTTCCGGAAATAGCAACTTCTGTAGGAATGAAAACTTTTTATCACTAATTTTCAAAAGAAAGAAAAGTTTTTGTCATTAACACACAAATCAAAAAGAACAATAGGATTCTACAGGTGGAAGAGATTTGGTGAAGAACTACATCAATGCCTGGTCTGACCGGAAGTTCCAATTATTTGGAGGAGACAGAAGGATAGAGCAGAGGACACACCCTTCCAGGATCCATGAGAAAATGTAGAGATATCATAATCAATGTTTGGTCACAAGATTTACACATATGTAACTCTCTGGTCCATGTTTCTTCACAAGGTTTACACATATATAACTCTCTGGTCCATGTTTCTTCACAAGGTTTACACATATATAACTCTCTGGTCCATGTTTCTTCACAAGGTTTACACATATATAACTCTCTGGTCCATGTTTCTTCACAAGGTTTACACATGTATAACTCTCTGGTCCATGTTTCTTCACAAGATTTATATATATAAAACTCTTTGGTCCATATTTGGTTACAAGATTTATATATATATATATAACTCTTTGGTCCATATTTGGTTACAAGATTTACACATATGCAACTCTAGCCTACATACAGTTGTAATGTATATGTAACTAGACTGAAACACCATACATTTTATCGTTAATATTTGTTTGCTTCGAACATATTGAAGTTCAAGGTATTGAAGTTCCATATTTGGTTACAAGATTTACACATATGCAACTCTAGCCTACATACAGTTGTAATGTATATGTAACTAGACTGAAACACCATACATTTTATCGTTAATATTTGTTTGCTTCGAACATATTGAAGTTCAAGGTATGGTAATGCCTTGTCAAAGGTCATGACACTCACGCCAGGACACTAGTTCTATTATTTAAGACAGGAGTAATAGGCTTTCTTGTGTGTCTGTTTCTACATATGTATAGTTCCCCAGTCACAATGTCAAAGTCAATAACTTGTCCAGTGTATTGGCCACTTAACTCTTGCACGACCCCTGACCATGCTTGTGTGACTGCCCAAGGGCAGGATTAACACCATTCAGAGCAGGGCATATCCTTTTCAGAAAGAACGTCCAGTAAACCTGTACTAGAGTGATAAAGATTCGATTTTCATGTTACGAATGTCTCATTTAATTTTTATTCATAACTGTTATACATAAGTGTGATATAGGTCGTAACTGGACAGCTTTATTGTTAAATAGAAGTGGTTCAAAATGTAGGTCTTAATAAAACGATCAGAAACATACAAAACTAACGGAAAATATCGAAAATAAAACAAACACCGTTGGTCGCTTTTTTTAATTTTTATTTTGTATCATATAATTAACAGGACATTTTACATTGTCAGACATTCGTTGGTCTTTTCCTTCAAGTAAGTTGTTCTGAACATAACTGAAAGCATTTATTGAATTCCTAATATACAAATAGAGATACTTGACGCCAAACCTTCCACGTCTTATGCTACAGTGAAAAGTTGAAATTCATTACCAAAACACCAAAAAACAAAATGAAAAATAGAACGTTAAGATCTGCCGTAAACAAGACTTGGAAATTAATTATTGGACGATAAATTCTGCAACCGTATAACGTGTGTACTGTCTGTGGGTGGAAATTTGTTTTATCTAAAAATAATAACACTAAAACTGATGGTTTACAACACTTGCATGATTTATCACACATCCATAGCCCCCAAACCCCACTTCCTCTTTGTTCCCCAAGGTGTCTGGTCTGCTTTTAGCACCTGTTTTTGCCATAAGTATTTGTATTACTCCAAACATCTGAGTCAGGTGGTTACGAGCTTTTCTACAACAGAACTGAACTACGATCGTGTCTAATTT
>NW_013682627.1:0-2564 GCF_000517525.1 Limulus polyphemus | reverse complement strand
TATATGAATAAACCCTTCCCTGGTTTCAACTTTTTGTCTGCTTTTCTTATCCACTGAAGTACTGTACTCCATCCCTGAGACAGAGTGAGATCAATATGTACTGGTAATTATCAATTGCTTCACTAAGTAGGCCAAGGCATACCCATCAATTGACACTAGCACAGCCCATTTAGCACCCCTCAAAAGATATAAGTAGATTAGGGAATAAATGTCAAAAGTTATTCTCTGAGTTACGCACACTGTTGGGATGCTGAAGATATGCATTACTTCTTACAGCCCCCAGTTTGGTAGTTAACATATACTTACAGAGTTTTTAACCCTCGTCAAATTGATTGGGATGAACATTTATGATGGTCTATTGAGCTATGGAACAGATATCAATTGGATGTTTGCCCAACATGCTCATGTTTGGATGGAAAATAATGCTTGCTGTAGATGTGATGTTGATGTACAGTTCACCACCTAGCACAGAACTACTACAGTGTCCTCAAGTCTTTGTGAAGTGGTTGAGAACTGCACTGGCTGATGTGATGAGTTTGTACCTTAGGAACAAGTAAAGACCACAATGCTTCCCTGCTGGTACCTATTATTGAGGTGAAAGGTAGAGGACTCTTCCTACCTTGGAACTGATGTACAATTCCAGATGCCCCAAGGTGTTGGCTGAGGTTGAACTTCTCTTATGGTTTGTCACACCCTAGCCACTCTACATTGAGGGGTCCCATTATTTCTGTAACTCTTTTTTGGGTCCCTCCTAATGTTTCCCCCGTTTTGGCGACACATTTCTAATGGGCAAAGAGTATACCTGGCTCAGAAGTGGTGCGGTCTTCCATGGATGTGTTGTTTTTAGTTTCTTCTCACACCCCATGGTTTTCCTTCGGGTGCTTTCAAAAGTGGGGTCACCTTCTCATCAGCCCTCTATTTGTTCAATGTGGGATTCTAGCTTTTTGTGAGAGGAGGTAAGATACTGTATTGTTAACTTTACTGTGGGAAATTGTATATAGCCAAAGTTAGTTTAAATATGTGTTGATATACAAGGTATCAACAGGACAAATATTAGAACAAGAATTTTAGGTAAAAAGCGTTAAGTTCATTTGAATTCTGCTGGTAATTATTTATTTTGTGTGACCTATAGAAGACTATTGAGTTTCACCACCCACAGATGTCGGTATGTTACCAAACTATAACTACTGAAGCATTGTTTGCTAAGGTAGCCCAGCTTGTTGAATGCTACTAGTGTACATGATAATGGGTTGAAGTTTGGAACATGTATATGGCAGTATATGTTCTTGTATATGTGTGTGTGAGGTATTGCACACACATATATACATAAATTATATGTCATCTGCTGGACCTGAGCAGTGCTGGATAGGTAAAATTTCTGGTTATGAAAGTATTTCTCCTTAGGATATTTTACAGGAAAAAATGTTCTAAAGTACAGTATTTCTACATCATTTATAACAAAACAGTTAACAAACAATAAGAAAGGCTGTAAAACCTTAAACTGTATAAAAGCATTTATAAAAAACAATATTTTAACTATGAATCATGGTACAGGTGACCAGCAACTGCAGCTTGCTGGTGAGAAAGAATGTTAAAAAAGTTGCAGCAGCACTATTTAGCTAGAATGAGCACTTGTATTTGGAAATAATTAAATTTCTGGTTACAAGAGCTTTCTAGATATAAAGATGCTGAATAATAAAGCTTTAACTGTACATAACATTACTTAAAAGTTGTTCATGAGTATCATATATCAAGATGAATTAGTAACAAGAACACAACTAATAGGGAACATTTGAATGAGCATATAAGAAATTGATGTGAAAGTTAAGACCTCAAATTATAAAGTTAGAATTATTTCAAAAAACAGTACATATGTTGTTTTGATTAAGATCAATGTGAGATTTTTTAGTTTTGACATTGACACATTCAGCAGGTACCCAGAAATATCAATGGTTCAAACTGAAATGTAAGGTGAAATTATTTGTAAAAAGTAAAATATCAAATGTGAACCTGATGCACTCAGTGTTTTATTTGGTTGTGTTGGAATACTTATAATTATGAATGTTGAAACATTTCAAAACTACACAGTTTTCTAAATATTTTATTAACATTATTCCACTAAAAGATATAGTTACAATGCATGAAAATGTAAACTGTGTACATAGTGTCAGAGGTTTTTCATGTTACTTTCATCTCTGCAGTATTTGATCACTTTTTAAGATCTAATTCTTAACGTTCTATCTATCTTTGTTTTCAACAAACCAGTTGTGAGAGGTATTTTCTTAGTTGTATCTTTGATGCTTAAATCTCTCCATGGACATGGAACCTATCTATGATGAGAGTTTTATTTTTGGAGATTTAATTGATATGACAGAGTTTCCATTACAACCAACAACTCCAGGAGTTGGCCTTATTTTTAAATAGGTGAAGCCTTTGGATAAGATACAATGTTAGAAATCTTTTGAATAATTGAAATAACCACCTGTTGGCACCACCGCTGTAATTCATCAAGGTAGCAAAGAACTTAAGGTTTGGTAGAACTCTCAAAGCCCACTGTACTAGCT
>NW_013682626.1:0-2565 GCF_000517525.1 Limulus polyphemus | reverse complement strand
ACTTCTCTGAGGTCTAGCAACAGTTCATGAACCGTTAGAAGTACCCTAACATGACTTCTCTGAGGTCTAGCAACAGTTCATGAACCATAAGGAGTACCTTAACATGACTTCTCTGAGGTCTAGCAACAGTTCATTGACCATAAGGAGTACCTTAACATGATTTCTCTGAGGTCTAGCCACGGTTCATGAACCATTAAGAGTACCTTAACATGACTTCTCTGAGGTCTAGCCACGGTTTATGAACCATTAGGAGTACTTTAACATGATTTCTCTGAGGTCTAGCCACGGTTCATGAACCATTAGGAGTACCTTAACATGATTTCTCTGAGGTCTAGCCACGGTTCATGAACCATTAGGAGTACCCTAACATGACTTCTCTGAGGTCTAGCAACAGTTCATGAACCATAAGGAGTACCTTCACATGGCTTCTCTGAGGCCTAACCACGGTTCATAAACCATTAGGAATACCCTAACATGGCTTCTCTGAGGTTTAGTGATAGTTCATGAACCATTAGGTGTACCTTAACGTGACCAATCTTCAATAGGAATACTTTAAACTCCATGATTCGCTTCCGTACATAGTACATGCTTTATTTCATATCCCACGACTGTTAATCAGAGGTATAACATTAAATTGAATGGGACAATATTACAGAACATTAGGTTTTACCTTATTTTAATAAGCTTGTTAAATAGGCCTAGCATGACGTAGTGGATAGGGTGCTCGACTTACAATCTAGGGGTTCCGAGTTCGAATCCCGTCACCAAATATGCTCACCTTTTCAGCCGTGAGGACGTTATCATTTGAGGGTCAAACCCACTCTTTGTTCATAAAAGAGTATCCCAAGAATTGGTGATGTTGACTTGTTGTTTTCCTTCTAGTCTATCTCTTCTAAATCATGAACAGCTAGCCCTCGAATAGCTTTGTGCGAAACAAACAAGTTTCATTAAACTAATTTATTTAGTTTATCTATTCGTCTTTTTACAAAACAGAATGATCGTTGAAAATATTCAAATATATTGATCCACAAAATTCACAACGTTTTATAAATTTTGTTCTTTTCTGGTTGAGTTTCTCAATTAGGACGGCTACGTTTATTAAAGATTAATCCCCGTCAAATTAAAACCTAAAATGTATTTTCGAAACAGTTTCCTCCCAGTGTGAGCATTTCACGGTATCTCTTGAGTAAGCAGATTGGATCCATTGTGTTGTAATGGCCGTTTACCGTTGTTGTTTGCACTCGGGGTGGGCTAAATAATGAGCACGTGACGTCAAAACGACCGAACCGCCTCAAGACGTGAAATAAAAAGAATTGGAACACCATACAGGCAGTTTTCAAGCATTCTTGTCTGTCTGTCTGTTCCAAGAAGACATTTTTATCTGATCACGTTTCCTGTTAGTTTTGATAAAGAATTAAAAACAGTTAGCTTATCAAAGCCCTCTAACGCAGGAAATGCCAACTACTACGTATTTCAGCAGGTAGAGGCCGCTAGTGCTTCGAGCAAAATGACTATAAACTACACCCGTTAAAAACGATTTATGTTCGCGTTTTTTTTTTTTTTTCGTAGATAAAATGAGCACTGGAATTACTGTATGTCATAGATCGTCAACCATTTGTTGACGTCGTTCAGTGTGGTAATGAGTTCCTGAAGAAAAAGACTGGTTGAATCATAACTGGGGTTACCAACTTACAACTATGGAAATGATGACGATTCAAGGGGAGGAGGAGCTTAACGAATATTCAAAATTAAGAATTCTACAGTTTTTATCCTTCTATAGGCTTAAGTTCAAGTAAGACTTTAGTAAATCTTTAAACATAGGATAATAATGATAAAAATACGAATTGCTGGGTGGAATGAGACAACGATAGTAAAATTATGACATAACACGGGGTGACAAATACAAAACACTTTGATGTTGTGGTTTGACTTCAAAATGGAAAGTTAAAACTTTGTTTTTCATATCGTCTGTTGACTAACTTAATAGAAACATGCTTTGTTGGAAGGTTGTCCATCACAGGTAATCGAACCAAGGATTTTAAGTTTAGAAATATTCCAGTCAGTAAATAAAGAAGAGTGTTCTATCTCTTTACTAAACTAATAAAAAAGGTTCATATCAAGAGAAACACAGAACACGTATTTCGTATAACGTGCATTTCAAAGGACATTTACTTCACAAAACAAACACTTCACAGAACATATATTGCCTATAATGCTCCACTGAGGTTGTATTCCTAGAACAAACTTCACAGTGGCTGAATTTCCTAGAACACACTTTACAGTGGTTACATTTCCTAGAACACACTTCACAATGGCTACATTTCCTAAAACACACTTTACAGTGGTTACATTTCCTAGAACAAACTTCACAGTGGCTGAATTTCCTAGAACAAACTTTACAGTGGTTACATTTCCTAGAACACACTTCACAGTGGTTACATTTCCTAGAACACACTTCACAGTGGTTACATTTCCTAGAACACACTTCACAGTGGCTGAATTTCCTAGAACAAACTTTACAGTGGTTACATTTCCTAGAACACACTTCACAGTGGTTACATTTCC
>NW_013682625.1:0-2566 GCF_000517525.1 Limulus polyphemus | reverse complement strand
GAAGAGATTTCAACGCCTAACCATCAGGTCATAATTAGAAGAGATTTCAACGCCTTAACTATCAGGTTATAATTAGAAGAGATTTCAACGCCCTAACCATCAGGTTATAATTAGAAGAGATTTCAACGCCCTAACCACCAGGTTATAATTAGAAGAGATTTAAACGCCCTAACCATCAGGTTATAATTAGAAGAGATTTCAAGATGAAAGCTTGTAAATTCATTTGATACTTGATATAAAGTATAAACATTTCTACTTGTGTGTAGTTAGTTTCTGACACAACTAGTCCGTCACTGATTCTTTCAATAGGTTCAACTGTAAAATAGCTAACAAAGTATTGTATACACAATAATATATTTATTATATTATAGCTCATTGGGTAAGTTTACAAAGTAGAAAACTAAAATCTGAAGAACTGTTAAAACTAACACGTATCTTATATAATTGAAATTGTGGTGAAATATTATTACGAGTTAATGCATAAAGATAACCAATAAAGTCACCAATAGATGGCAGCACGAGCAACGACTGCCTATGAGAAATGTTGTTTTTTACGTCAGTTTTCCAGGATGCGAAGGTTTATCGTTAAATCATAACCACACAAACTTTAGAATTCTTCTTAACAGATGTCAGTACAATAGTATCGAGCCATCTCACAATAACTTAATGGTGAGCTTCATATGTCTCTAGTTGTATACAAAAGTTGTTTCACTATATTTACAAGGTCAACTTTTCCGATCATAAAACATGATGAACAAAATAAAAAAGCCATGGACACATTTCTCTATTAATATCTGTTTGTTTTGGATATTCGCGCAAAGCTATGAAAAGGATCTGCGCTAGCCATCCCTAATTTTGAACTCATGAATTAGAGGAAAGTCCCTTAAATATCATACGTGAAGTATTAACAATAACAGTAGGTTGGACGATTGTTATTCCAAGGTTGGCATGTTTGTTGATATAGCTTTTCCAATTCAATAAGTTCTGTTTAGATATTTTCCCAAGAGAAATATAAAGATATCGTATAACACGCTCAATAAAACAGCAAACAGAAATCTTTTATTTTCGATTCTATAAAGGTAAAAAAAAAATCACCTTGAAAATATTTTTATATTTCACACAATACCTCCTGTTTTCCATTTTAGAGGAGCTGTATATTTGTTGTATAGAAATATGAGCTGCAACGTAGAATACGTACACTTCACAAGGTCAAAGAGTAGTCAAGTAAGTATAATTTCCTGAGCAACACTATCCGCTGAAATTTAAAAGAACTTGTTTGGAAAATGGCATACATCAGATTCTAGACAGGTGAATTTCCGGATGTTGATCTAGTACGGATTAACACACACACATACATATATAAGTAAAAACACATACACACACACACACACACGCGCGGAACTTTAGTACTGTTAGGCATCTTCCTGTTAAGTTTACGTTTTGTCTAGATAGTCAGACTTCTTAAAGTTAAGTCTACGATTTGTCTAGATAGTCATGTTTTACAAATTTGAGTTAAGTCTTAAAGTTAAGTCTACGATTTGTCCAGATAGACTTCTTAAAGTTAAGTCTACGTTTTGTGTAGATAGTCAGACTTCTTCCAGTTAAATCTTATGTTTTGTGTAGATAGTCAGACTTCTTAAAGTTAAATCTTATGTTTTGTTTAGGTAGTCAGGCTTCTTCCAGTTAAATCTTAAGTTTTGTGTAGATAGTCAGACTTCTTAAAGTTAAATCTTATGTTTTGTGTAGGTAGTCAGGCTTCTTCCAGTTAAATCTTAAGTTTTGTCTAGATAGTCAGACTTCTTAAAGTTAATCTATTTTTTGTCTAGATAGTCAGGCTTCTTCCAGTTAAATCTTATGTTTTGTCTAAATAGTCAGGCTTCTTAAAGTTAATTCTACGTTTTGTCTAGATAGTCAGGTTTCTTAAAGTTAAATCTTATGTTTTGTGTATATAATCAGGCTTCTTAAAGTTGAGTCTACGTTTTGTCTAGATGGTCAGGTTTTTATAAAGTTAAGTTTACGTTTTGTCTAGATAGTCATGTTTTACAAAGTTGAGTTTACGTTTTGTCTAGATAGTCAGGTTTTACAAAGTTAAGTTTACGTTTTGTCTAGATAGTCAGGTTTTACAAAGTTAAGTTTACGTTTTGTCTAGATAGTCATGTTTTACAAATTTGAGTCTACGTTTTGTCTAGATAGTCAGGTTTTACAAAGTTAAGTTTACGTTTTGTCTAGATAGTCATGTTTTACAAATTTGAGTCTACGTTTTGTCTAGATAGTCAGGTTTTACAAAGTTAAGTCTACTTTTTGTCTAGATAGTCAGGTTTTACAAAGTGAAGTCTACGTTTTGTCTAGATAGTCAGGTTTTACAAAGTTAAGTCTACTTTTTGTCTAGATAGTCAGGTTTTATAAAGTTTACGTTTTGTCTAGATAGTCAGGTTTTACAAAGTTAAGTCTACTTTTTGTCTAGATAGTCAGGTTTTACAAAGTTAAGTTTACGTTTTGTCTAGATAGTTACGTTTTACAAAGTTAAGTCTACTTTTTGTCTAGATAGTCAGGTTTTACAAGGTGA
>NW_013682624.1:0-2566 GCF_000517525.1 Limulus polyphemus | reverse complement strand
GTATCATGTTTTTAACATTATATGAAACTAAAGACGAGTGATTGCAAACTGGTCTGGATTAGAAATTGACACCTTCACTTTACTGGACAACCGAGGGGTACATAGCCCTGGGCTAGTAGGAGTTATTCTTTAGGGAAACGTAGCCTTGTGTTCTTAACAGAAACATATCCCTAGATTGGAAGGAGTTGTCCTCAAGAGGTAGACAGTCCTAAGATAACAGTTTTTATTTAGGGGTACATAGTCCTGGTTTAGTAGGAGTTTTTCTTTAGGAGTACATAGCCCTGGTTTAGTAGGAGTTTTTCTTTAGGGGGTACATAGTCCTGGTTTAGTAGGAGTTTTTCTTTAGGGGTACATAGTCCTGGTTTAGTAGGAGTTTTTCTTTAGGGGTACATAGTCCTGGTTTAGTAGGAGTTCTTCTTTAGGGGTACATAGCCCTTGTTTAGTAGGAGTTTTTCGTTAGGGGTACATAGTCCTGGTTTAATAGGAGTTTTTCGTTAGGGGTACATAGTCCTGGTTTAATAGGAGTTTTCTTTAGGGGTGCATAGTCCTGGTTTAGTAGGAGTTTTTCTTTAGGGGTGCATAGTCCTGGTTTAGTAGGAGTTTTTCTTTAGGGGTGCATAGTCCTGGTTTAGTAGGAGTTTTTGTTTAGGGGTACATAGCCCTGGTTTAGTAGGAGTTTTTCTTTAGGGGTACATAGTCCTGGTTTAGTAGGAGTTTTTCTTTAGGGGTACATCGTCCTGGTTTAGTAGGAGTTTTTCTTTAGGGGTGCATAGTCCTGGTTAAGTAGGAGTTTTTCTTTAGGGGTACATAGTCCTGGTTTAGTAGGAGTTTTTCTTTAGAGGTGCCTAGCCCTGGTTTAGCAGGAGTTTTTATTCAGGGGTACATAGCCTTGGATTGGTAGGATTTGTAGGTACTATAGTAAGAGTTGGCATACAACATGAAAAATAGGTGTATCTTATCATGAAGGTAAATGTAGGTATACAATCTGAAAAATAGGTGTATCTTATCATGTAGGTAAATGTAGGTATACATCCTGAAAAATAGGTGTATCTTATCATGTAGGTAAATGTAGGTATACAACCTGAAAAATAGGTGTATCTTATCATGTAGGTAAATGTAGGTATACAACCTGAAAAATAGGTGTATCTTATCATGAAGGTAAATGTAGGTATACATCCTGAAAAATAGGTGTATCTTATCATGAAGGTAAATGTAGGTATACAACCTGAGAAATGGGCGTATCTTATCATGAAAGTAAATGTAGGTATACAACCTGAAAAATAGGTGTATCTTATCATGTAGTTAAATGTAGGTATACAACCTGAAAAATAGGTGTATCTTATCATGTAGTTAAATGTAGGTATACAACCTGAAAAATAGGTGTATCTTATCATGTAGGTAAATGTAGGTATACAACCTGAAAAATAAGCGTATCTTATTATGAGCTTTTATACCCATGTAGGGTATTTTACTAATTAAAAGTTGTGCGTTTCAAGGATAACCTTAAACAAACTGACATTTCTTATAGTCGCTATAACAACATTAATGATTTAACATTTTCCCCAGTCCACAATAAACTCGTGTTTTTCCCATTTTTTCTGCAGGTGACAGAAGCGATAATGGTTTCCTTAGTCGTCTTGACAACTGTCCACAGTTCCTGCATTCAGTGACTGTTGTTAAGTGTTGTTTGTTGTCATGAGGTGTTATGTGATGTCGTAAGACCATGAAAAAAATTCGTTGTCATTTTTCTCAGACTGTGTGGACTTCTCGGCCCAACACTGAAGGGGAGTTCTCTGTGCGGGAGAATGGTAAGAATTGTGACAGTGTAAGCTTGTTAAATACTCTTTCACGTGTTTATTAGTTATACACATTTCAATCACGCTTAAAGTGTAAATTAATGCTAACGTAGCAGTGCAAAGCCAAATAAAGTCGTTTGTTGGGGCATACAGTGCATCAAATAGGTAGCCCTACAGTGGCACAGCGGTAAGCCTGGAGGCTTTTAACTCCCCAAACTGGGTCTAGATAACCGTAGTGGACATATCACAGATAGCCCATTGTATAGTTTCGTGCATAACTACAAACAAACAAGCACGTGTTTGTGTATTATCTTAATTAAACTCACAATTAACAATTTACACCCTTAAACAACAACAACGAAGACTGTATCATGCTTTACCGAAGTTAAAGAATGTAGCAGCTGTTCAAGAGTTACATGGGCTAAACAGTTAGAAACTACAAGTACGTCACATCTGGTAAATACAAGTGTTGATGGAAGGAAATTTAAGGTGGTTTATATATAGGTATTCCCCAAGACTTGGGCGTATCTTACCCGCCAGTATATTCCAAAAGTGTGTGATGAAAGATAAAACGTATATTACCCGCCAGTATTCACACTTTTGGTGATGAGAGATAAAACGTATATTACCCGCCAGTATATTCACACTTTTGGTGATGAGAGATAAAACGTATATTACCCGCCAGTATATTCACACTTTTGGTGATGAGAGATAAAACGTATATTACCTGCCAGTATTCACACTTTTGGTGATGAGAGATAAAACATATA
>NW_013682623.1:0-2567 GCF_000517525.1 Limulus polyphemus | reverse complement strand
CGAAATTCAAAAAACAAACAATATTCTCGCAACATAAGTGAGTAAACCACGTGACGAATTATTATTATTATCATTTTTATTTTCTTACCAAATCTAACCTTATGCAATCTAATAAGTTTCTAACTTTTACATTTTAGTTACTCTTATAACCATAAAAAAAGAAAGAATATGCATGAAAATCAAGAAATATAGTACTTACCTTCGACCTCATGTTTTTTGTTGTTGATTGACAATGAAATTAAACCTAATTTTTATAATGATGGTATTAGTATATAAAATAATTTGTATTTGTTTAAATAATGCACCTAAGAACACTAACACACACAAAGCAAATAATGTCTAATAACTATTATAATTTAACCAGCTTTCTAGCCAGGGCTTATATTAATTGCATTTTCTGCTTGTATAACGAACATTTAGAAAAAATTAAAATAAAGCTCAGTCTTAGATATTTTACCTCTCGATGCAGATTCCTGTACACGGTGAGGAGACTTCCCAGGGAAGATTTGTTTTGTACAGCTTACCTCCTATGAAATCCAAGCATCTACCTTCATTTGCCATAAAGTAGAGGAGAGGATCTTGGTGTTGAGGGCATTGCAACACACCACTTGGTCTTAAAGTCCTGTAAGTGGGTAGCCTTCGGGTAGCATCTCCCAGGGTCAATTCGCTGGCTTTATGTGGCTAAGATCAACTGAGTGACAGTATTAGACGTTGTAAATGGGTGTTGTAGACATTATGTTTGATGTTGGTGATTGGTTATAGTACCCAAGAAACTCTGGCATGACTACACTGTCCTTGTGTGGCGTGTCCCCTTATAGGAATCTATGGTGGGTGGGGTCAGTGGGTATTGAATCTTTCTTTTCTTATGGATAATCAAAAAATAAACAGAAATAAGATATAAAAAAACAATAATCAGAAAACGACCATGTTTGTAAGACCGTTCAACAATCACAGTCTCCTAGTGTTTCTGTACCTTGCTCTCTGGTTTTACGTTCATTATTAGAAAAGACTCTAGGGCAGATATCTTCCTATTTTTTTCAAAAGGGATTAGAGAGGCTTGCTGGCTCCCCTAAGTTGGTAAAGAAGTTGTGATCTGAGGATATTTTGGTCGAAACATCCTGATCACAAGATACAAAACTCCTCTTAAAGTCTATCAGGGATATGCCTGACGAAGTTACCCTCCATGCTATTTTGAATTCTTCAAGTGGAGTGATCATTGAGAGAGATTTGTTTAACATACCCACGTTGGAGATTCTCACTGGTTTCTTCAGCCAAAGAGTTTCAGCCATTCAATGAAACTCCACTTGAAAAGATGGAAAAATATGGCCTATGAATGTTCATTTTGAAGATCACTCTTAGACTGACTTGGGGATAAGTAGATTATAGAATGTTTTTGATTTTTCTTATTAGTTTGATGCCATGAGAACCAGCGAAGGATAACACCAAAGTGATAGGAATCAATTTGTGTTTCAGTGAACACTCTTGAAGAAGCTGTAAGGTGAAATGTTGGGTGTCTAATTAAAGAGAAACAACATTTTGGTATTATAAAGTCGTATTGGAGTAATAATACTGTCCATTTAGAAATCTGTACAAACAGGCCATTAGAATTTAAATATATTTTTGATTTGGAATATTTACATACATTATGCTGTTTCCTTCTCATAGTATTTATTGAGCATTTAGTTGCAAGTAGTATATATGTAAGGTTTCTGCTCCACTTTATGGTAAACAGATTTCAAAAATGCAAAATGTTAAAAAGCCAAAAAATAATTATAATTAACTCAGAATCTCTAAAAAATATCCAAGATGACAACAAGCAAAATTATATTATGTTTCTCTACGCTCTATAACTTTCGCTTTTAAGGGCATTCTGTTTCTGCCTTAGCCCACTTAGAGGTACCAGGTTTCTGTGTCAGCTGGAGGGCATGGATAATTATTTGGTATTTTTAACATTTTGCATTATTTGAATTAGTAGACAAAAGTGTGACAGAAACCCCATATATACATTACAAATGTTTCCGTCACTTTGGAGGAACACAGCCCAAAATTGTAAAAGAATATCGCAAAATCATCCAAAAATTTAAACAATATTGAAAGAATCGTTAAAAATGTAAAACAAATACCGATAAAATGCTCAAATTCTACATATTAAATTAAAATAGTCCTATGAACATAATAACTATAATATATATTAACTTAACTAGTTGAGATTTGATTACTTCCATATTTTGTTACTCTGAAATATTTATAAAATATTTTATCGTGTTTTAAGTACACATCACTGAATGTCATCAGGACACCATGCAAATAACACTATTCATACATTTTATATGGACACAATCGTTTTTCTCCAAATTTTAATGAATCATATAAAAGTATCGAATTAATTTTTAAAGTTTCCATAGCTTCTTAGAAATCATTTCTGATATTTCTAGATTGACCAATTCCTAAAATGGATTGGAAATTTACATCTGCGAGAACATTTATTGTACTGGTTCTTCACCAAGTTACAGTGTGAATCACCAGCAGAAAGATCTGGTGTAATATCAAAGGCAAAGAGTGTATAT
>NW_013682622.1:0-2568 GCF_000517525.1 Limulus polyphemus | reverse complement strand
AAAAAAACAAATGTCTGTAATGAAAATAAATAAATAAGAAAACTAGGCTTACTAAACATTCTAATCAATACTGGTAATGGAAGTGACATTAGAGGAATAATATAGTAAATTCTATCTACGGAACGCACAAACACTAGTTGTTAGTTTCAAGCACTGTCATTGATTTAATGTTCGTGAGAGGTATGTAAGCCATGAGGTACTGCTCAGGTTGAAAATAGAAAACACATATTTATTACACCTAGCGGTTTTTTTTTGAGTTGATATACACACTGATTACGTTATTAAATATATTCAAGTTTTCAATGATTACGTATTCTTTATGCGGATTAAGATATGCTTTCTAAACGGGTAATGTGTAATAGGTTATCCCATAATCAGTGTGTTAGATCTTTTCTCTTGAAGTTAGCATGTTTTAAATTAGACCGTTTTACAACAATTTTGAACCATTACAAGATTATTTTTAAAAGCTAGATAGATTTCTAATAAAATATCAAATGAATATGCAAAGCCTTATATCATGCTATTTTTCAGTTACAATCATCCGAAGACAAGGCTTAACGAACGTTAGTGATTTCTTTGCCATAGCAACCTGTGTTACTACGGCAACACTCATTTTGAGTTGGGAAGGGGAAAAGACGCAAAGAAAAAAAAATCAGTCGACCAAGAAATTTCAGTAACTTATTCATTTATTTTATTTCACCATTTCCTTTCGCTTTGTTTATACATCCTTTGATTAACATACATTGTGATGTTGACTAACTGGCAGGAAGAGATATTAGACAGTTTGAGACAATTATTTAATGTCGATATAATGTGATGTTGACTAACTGGCAGGAAGAGATATTAGACAGTTTGAGACAATATATTATTTAATGTCGATATAATGTGATGTTGACCAACTAACAGGAAGAGATATTGGACAGTTTGAGATATTATTTTTACTGTCATGATGTAAAGCATATTGACATTAAATAAACAATATATTGTTTCAAATTGAATCTAATATGTTTTCTTGTCAGCTAGTCAATATTACATTGTATTCCATGTTCATGCACAGACCCCCCCCCCCAGAAGGTCAACAGTAAGTTTAGGGATTTATAACACTAAAATCTGGGGTTCGATTTCCCGTGGTGCAGATAGCCCCTTATGTAGCCTTTCGCTGAAACAAGCAAACACAAAAACAAAGCGTAGAATTCCAAAAGGACCGGTTTAATGAGCTTTAACCATTCCAAAAGGACCGGTTTAATGAGCTTTAACCATTCCAAAAGGACCGGTTTAATGAGCTTCAACCATTCCAAAAGGACCGGTTTAATGAGCTTCAACCATTTCATCTCACACCCATACTATTTAAATTTGTCGTGCTTCGAAAATTAAGCGGTGGACAGAACACGGAGAGCCATTTATGTATCTTTGCGCTGAAACAAACACGCAAAAAAACAATACGTAGAATTAATTACAAGAGGACAGTTTAATGAATTTGAACATGTTTGTCACACCATGCTATTTAAACTGATCGTGCTCTGTAAGTTAACATTCATGAAAGTGAATTAATCCTTATTTGAACGAAAAGTGTAATGAAATTTCCAACCTCTTTCTGTGTATTTCCTGTGAGAAACAAAGTATTTGTACAAGTATATTACATCACGTGTTTCGAGTTTGTATTAGGCTGTTATAATTTTCGAAGAATACATACATTTCGGCTTAGCATTGTCATAAAATAATAGTGTTCTGGAGCCCATATTTAAGTATTTATACTCATATTTTACATAATGAATTACCGAAGGTAACTTGATTCCTATACTTAAACTGTAACTTTCGTGTTTCGTGGAAGAATATTGATAATTTTATTTGCTAGATGAATACCAAGACGCATCGTTCGGTATTAGGCCTAAAGAGAAACTCGGTGAAATAGAAAATTTATTAAAGCGAAATATTCTATCATCCTTCGCTGTTTACCGACGCGAAACGTCACGAATAAGATTCTCCATTCTTTAATTAGAATTGTAATCTGCTGTTTACCGACGCGAAACGTCACGAATCTTCTTAGTAAGCAAGAAAAACATCAACAACTTGAAGATATATTGTTACTATAAAAAAAAATGGTGATCTTGCAAATTTGGGTATTTTTAGAGTTTATGCACTGATGTTAAGCCTTGTTTCAAATTGATATATTCCAATCCTTTAATCATTTCTTTTTCACACCGATTCAGTTATTATACGCATGGCGTTTCTTATCTTTTGCTCAGAGTGAGCTCTAACTACATTTTTAGATTGGTTATGGTGTAAAAATACTTTTAAGCCTTTTTTTTGTTGCTCTAGTGGTAAAATCTACAAATAACCAAGGTTTGAACGTTGGTTTGACAAGTGAGATATCTGTCTATCCATATATATGTCTCCATGTATTTATATATATACCCCCAGATGGCTCAGTGGTAAGTCTGCAAGCTTATAACTCTAAAAATCGGGTATTCATACCCGTTGTGGGCAGAGCACAGATATCCAATCACGTAACTTTGTGCTTATGAACAACCAAACCGTATTTATATATATATGTATATATATTTATAT
>NW_013682621.1:0-2569 GCF_000517525.1 Limulus polyphemus | reverse complement strand
TTAGTTGTATGGTAATCAGAGAGAACGTCTACACTAATTTACATATATCACAGTTTATGTGGGTAGTATGGTAATCAGAGAGAACGTCTACACTAATTTACATATATCACAGTTTATGTTGGTTGTATGGTAATCAGAGAGAACGTCTACACTAATTTCTAACTAAAAGTTATTCATTATATTCCAGAAAATAAAATTCTCTATGACGCAGATACCGAGGGGTCAGATCTGTTACACAAAACTTAAATAATGTGACAGCCCCTGAATTCCAAAGTTTCTGCTTGATTCAGAACCCTTTTAAAAACTCCTGACGAGAACAGCGACGATCCATAAAAAGAATCTCTTTCGTTCTAATGTGGAGAACGGACTAATACTCCGGATCAGCAGTGAATCGATAGCTCACACACAATGATGAGAGTAAGTGTTCAACACAGCACGCAGTCTAGTCAGACAACGGGAGGATATTGTGATACGTTAGCACTTTATGACGCACTCTCTAGACAGTTTCTTCATTGAAGCACTGTTCGTTCGGCAGTCTAAGCTCTTAGACACGAAAACTTAGAACGAAAAGTTCATTTATTAAAAGCCAAGAATACGCAACACAAGTTGGGTTAGGACTAGAAATATATTAGTTATCTTTCATTGAAATGTTTTACGTGCATACACGGGCTCTTACAAAATAGACCCCCCTTTAATATAGAGGTATACAATCGAAGTTGGAACATTCCGTGCAACGTTCAATTCATTCATGTTTATTTCCTCGATATATCACTGTAAAAAAATACGTTATTCATTGAGAAATACTCTGTCTTTCATATGTTTTTAACATTATCAGAAAACTGAGAGACACATACCAGAAAATTAAACACTATTCTGCAGGTTTTTACACTAGTCTGTTACGAAGGAAAATAAAAACTCACGTTAAACGTTTTAACCACAGTCGCATCTTACAGCTCATAAAAAAACTATTGATTAATAGTCTGTCGCCGAAATTCTAGTAAGGATAGAAATTAAACTGTCAATACACGATTCAAACCTAATAACGGTAAAGGTGTTTTTCACACACCTTTTCATTCCTCAGATAACACCTTGTAACCCAGACGATTCAAACCTAATAACGGTAAAGGTGTTTTTCACACACCTTTTCATTCCTCAGATAACACCTTGTAATCCAGACGATTCAAACCTAATAACGGTAAAGGTGTTTTTCACACACCTTTTCATTCCTCAGATAACACCTTGTAATCCAGACGATTCAAACCTAATAACGGTAAAGGTGTTTTTCACACACCTTTTCATTCCTCAGATAACACCTTGTAATCCAGATAACACCTTGTAATCCTTTCTACTTGCTAGAAACTATAATATTTACCATTAGTCCCCGATTCTGCACGATTTGCGACTTTGGACCATTTTCCTAGTGGCAGGTCAGGTCACGTCGACGTCAAGACCGTAAACTCGGAAGTAGTTCACTCTTGATATTTGTTCTCTAGAGTGTAAAATTTGAAAGAGGTTTCTGTGGTGACCTATCACAATATTTGTACTCTAGAGTGTAAAATTTGAAAGAGGTTTCTGTGGTGACCTATCACAATATTTGTACTCTAGAGTGTAAAATTTGAAAGAGGTTTCTGTGGTGACCTATCACAATATTTGTACTCTAGAGTGTAAAATTTGAAAGAGGTTTCTGTGGTGACCTATCACAGTATTTGTTCTCTAGTGTGTAAAATTTGAAAGAGGTTTCTGTGGTGACCTATCACAATATTTGTACTCTAGAGTGTAAAATTTGAAAGAGGTTTCTGTGGTGACCTATCACAATATTTGTTCTCTAGAGTGTAAAATTTGAAAGAGGTTTCTGTGGTGACCTATCACAATATTTGTTCTCTAGAGTGTAAAATTTGAAAAAGGTTTCTGTGGTGACCTTTTTGTTGTTAGATTAATGAACAAACCTCCTTCTTGTTATATACACCAGTTTCTGTTGGACAAATGATCAAACCTCACAACCATCATATATACCAGTTTCTATAGTTCAAATGATCAAAACAACGATATATTTTTTTATTGACAACCTTTAAGATAATGGTCAATGGTGATCCATGTTTTTGGATCGTTGAGAGCTCTTCGTTTAGGAGCGATATTAATATCGGTCACTTAAAGCTAACGAGACCCAATTTACGAGGTAGCTGTGTTTTGGTTAATGTTTTATATGTAATAGATAATACAGTCAATATTCTGCATGTCTCGGCATGTAAAATCATAACTGATCCCGAAAAGTCTTCCAGATTTGTGAAACAGTAATTAATCATAAAACTAAAAGTTATTCCGCTTTTGCAAAACAAGAATTAACCGTTAAAATCAAAACGAGTCCTCCTGATAGGTATTACAGTCTTGCAAAATAACAATGAACAACAAAACCAAGTCGGATCGTGAAAAGTCTTCCAGTGTTGCTTAACAAATATTAACTGTGATTAATTAGAATGGATCCCGAAAACAATCCATGGATGAGTTAATGAAAAGTAATAAGATCACGATAAAAATAGTGTTTTTGGCTCAGCTGTGTAAATTAAGGTTA
>NW_013682620.1:0-2569 GCF_000517525.1 Limulus polyphemus | reverse complement strand
TGGGTTAGCGAAAGTTCAATTTTGTTTTACCTTTTATGATTATATAATTTTTTACGTTAATATTATAATTTTCACATCCCATATTATTTTTAGTTAATGCTATGATGTCTCAATCCTTAGTTTTCCGAGAAAATAAGCACCATCCGATATTTTCCTATTAATTTCGCGTCCAAAAAGCACTTTTTTATATTTTCCAAAAAAATTCATATTTTCACCGAAAAGCCAAGGCTATAGCCCATGTTTTTTTTCAAATTTTAAAAAAATTGTTTTTCCTCATATTTTAATACAAAGAAGCCCTTGATGTAAGACTTTCAAAATGGATATCCTTTCATCAGAATTCCCAATAGTTATTTCATAATCTCTTATCAAAATTTGGGCTGGCTTCGATTTTACTGTTTTTTTGTCTTCAGTTATATTTTAAAACAAAAAATACTTTTAAAGAAAAAAATATTCAAACAAGATCTAAGAGACCATGGAGTCTTCTATTAAAATAAACTACACCTTTTGTATTGTTTTTTACACTGGGTTAGCGAAAGTTCAATTTCGTTTTACCTTTTATGATTATATAGTTTTTACGTTAATGTTATAAATTTCACATCGCATATTATTTTTAGTTAATGCTATGATGTCTCAATCTTTAGTTTTCCGAGAAAATAAGCACCATCCGATATTTTCCTATTAATTTCGCGTCCAAAAAGCACTTTTTTATATTTTCCGAAAAAATTCATATTTTCACCGATAAGCCAAGGCTATCGCTCATGTTTTTGCTCAAATTTTGAAAAAAATTGTTTTTCCTCATATTTTAATACAAAGAAGCCCTTGATGTAAGACTTTCAAAATGGATATCCTTTCATCAAATTCCCAATAGTTATTTCATAATCTCTTATCAAAATTTGGCTGGCTTCGATTTTACTGTTTCTTTGTCTTCAGTTATATTTTAAACAAAACTACTTTTAAATATTCTTTTCATCTTGGATTTTGTTTGAACTCCATGGTCTCTTAGTAGGCTATAGCCTTGGCTTTTCGGTGAAAATATGAATTTTTTTGGAAAATATAAAAAAGTGCTTTTTGGACGCAAAATTAATAGGAAAATAGAGGGTGGTGCTTATTTTCTCGGAAAACTAAAGATTGAGACATCATAGCATTAACTAAAAATAATATGCAATGTGAAATTTATAACATTAACGTAAAAACTATATAATCAAAAAAGGTAAAACAAAATTGAACTTTCGCTAACCCAGAGTAAAAAACAATACAAAAGGTGTAGTTTATTTTAATAGAAGAGTTTTTGCTCAAATTTTGAAAAAAATTGTTTTTCCTCATATTTCAATACAAAGAAGCCCTTGATGTAAGACTTTCAAAATGGATATCCTAAGAGATTATGAAATAACTATTGGGAATTTTAATGAAATCAAAATTTTGGCTGGCATCTATTTTACTATTTTTTTGTCTTCAGTTACATTTTCAACAAAAAATACTTTTAAAGAAAAAAATATTCAAACTAAATCCAAGATCTAAAAGACCATGGAGTCTTCTATTAAAATAAACTACACCTTTTGTATTGTTTTTTACTCTGGGTTAGCGAAAGTTCAATTTTGTTTTACTTTTTATGATTATATAATTTTTACGTTAATGTTATAATTTTCACATCGCATATTATTTTTAGTTAATGCTATGATGTCTCAATTTTTAGTTTTCCGAGAAAATAAGCACCACCCGCTATTTTCCTATTAATTTTGCGTCCAAAAAGCACTTTTTTATATTTTCCAAAAAAATTCATATTTTCACCGAAAAGCCAAGGCTATAGCCCATGTTTTTGCTCAAATTTGGAAAAAAATAGTTTTTCCTCATATTTCAATACAAAGAAGCCCTTGATGTAAGACTTTCAAAATGGATATCCTTTCATACAAAATTCCCAATAGTTATTTCATAATCTCTTATCAAAATTTCGGCTGCCTTTGAATTTACTTTTTTTTTGTCCTCAGTTATATTTTAAACAAAAAATACTTTTAAAGAAAAAAATATTCAAACAAAATCCAAGATCTAAGAGACCATGGAGTCTTCTATTAAAATAAACTACACCTTTTGTATTGTTTTTACTCTGGGTTAGCGAAAGTTCAATTTTTTTTTACCTTTTTTGATTATATAGTTTTTACGTTAATGTTATAAATTTCACATCGCATATTATTTTTAGTTAATGCTATGATGTCTCAATTTTTAGTTTTCCGAGAAAATAAGGACCACCCGCTATTTTCCTATTAATTTTTCGTCCAAAAAGCACTTTTTTATATTTTCCAAAAAAATTCATATTTTCACCGAAAAGCCAAGGCTATAGCCCATGTTTGTATTGAAATATGAGGAAAAACAATTTTTTTCAAAATTTGAGCAAAAAGAAGCCCTTGATGTAAGACTTTCAAAATGGATATCCTTTCATTAAAATTCCCAATAGTTATTTCATAATCTCTTATCAAGATTTCGGCTGCCTTTGATTTTACTGTTTTTTTGTCTTCAGTTATATTTTAAACAAAAAATACTTTTAAAGAAAAAAATATTCAAACAAAATCCAAGA
>NW_013682619.1:0-2569 GCF_000517525.1 Limulus polyphemus | reverse complement strand
CGGAGGTGTAACAGAGCCTTTTTCATTATTTTTAGCAAGGCAGGTCTAAACTTTTTGTCGTTTCGCTCGTGGTAGGGAAAAGGGTGAAATTCTCAAAAGGAAAAAGTAAAAAGTAGAGGTACTCAACTGGGTGAAGTGGACCTGTTTTGAAAAAAAAAGAAAGAAATGTACGTGTAAATATAAAAAACGACAAGGCAACTCAAATAAGTCCCGATACTAGTACCGCTTAAAAAAATAAGTTCCGGTACTAAGTACCGGTATGTACCGCCAAAATTTTATCTCTGATTGAGGGTAACAATTAATTTATTTTACTTGGACTTCCTTTACTTTTAAAAGTACTTTAAAAAATTTGAAAACAGACATGAGAACATGCATATGCTTACAAGCAGAATTATAGTAATTCGTCCAATCCACAGTAACAATAAAAAGCTGTTAGTATTTTCTTTACCTCAATACATCAGTCTATGCCCCAGTTTTAGAATAAAACGTTTATTCACATTATTATCATTTGTTTAACTTGAGAAATGCTCATGTAAGTGTGTGGTGCCGCCCACCTTTCTCCTCTCTTTGTAAGTATTGTGCGTATTGTATCATGGGCTAGTTATTTTTCATTTTGGAAATATTCTATACTGAAGGTGGTATGCTGTGCGTTATCTACCTTCTTAGTTTAATGAAGAATTTTTAAACAGTTTTTATTATCGCAGTATATGCAGCTTTTGTATAACACGAGACCTAAAAGTCGTTAAGCTGATTTCGTTGTAGCTCCCTTTGTTTCTTTGCTATTCTCTGAAGATAATACCTGTTCTGCACATGAGATTTAATGACACTCTGGTGTTGCATGTTGAACAAAAATGCAGACAGCAACAGCGTCCTTCAGTGGTAAGTCAGATTGTGTCTTAAGATTATGTCTTCTTCTATGTTGAATGAGAATGACCAGACATGTGAGTAGTACAAATCATTATGGTTAAATTTGATTTTTCCTGCCAAATAGAATATATTATATTTAAACATTAGTACACAAGATCTTAAATGACTTGGTTGACAAGAAGGCATCTTGGAGGATGAAAGCTAGTTGATCAATTCATGAACCTAATGAAAGGTAATTGTCACACATCCAGGAAGCAAATATGCCCACTGTGTTTTTGTCTCAACAATAAATAAAGATTGCTTTCATTTTGTATTACACATGGTGTCAGTTTGTTTATCTCATTGTTTAAAATCACCTGGTTTAGTTAAATTCAAAATTACTTCATGATTTATCCCACTGATCCTCCTGTTATAAAGCAAGAAATCAATTTAACCTGCAAATACCACAAAACATATAGGAAGGAGACATTATGGTGCCATGACTATAGGGTTTCACTGTGGAGTTGTTGTTGTTTTTCCAATGTGTGTACTGCACTTACTTGAATCCTTCGATATATGAGTTTAAAGGTTAGCTTTTCACTGAAATAATGGCATCTTCTGTAAGAAGAATTACTCAAGACTGTGAGAGGGAGAGTTTGCCGCTGAAGAGAGATAGTTGTGTGAAAGAGGTGTCGAGTCTAGGAAAAGTTCTCTCCTGAACATACGACTTATGCTAATGTTGCAAGGGTCCCTGACATTGGTCTCTGTGTAAATCAGCATTCAGTTTCACTTATGTTGAATGTAATGGAGAAATAAAGTCCCACTTTATGTCATTTGACCTGTGTAACATGCCTGCCACTTTTGATAGGCTAAAGAAGTTTCGTTGAAGGAGAGTTGCGTGGTTTACATCAGTCATATATAAATGTTTGGCTGCATATTCGATTTTGTGGATGAAAACCTGAGAATGGTATTCCAGTAGATAAATAAAGCAAGCTTGAAACTGAAACCAGGAACATTCACATTCATGTTCACATAAGTGACAGTTTGTGGCTAATTTTTTCAAGATAACAGCACCATTGTCTGCTCTCATTAAAATTGAGGCACATTTTGGATAAAGTGAAGAATGTGACCAGACATTCCAATCCCTAAAGCTTGTTTTACTGGATGTTCCAGTGCTGTTATATCCATGTCAAGACAGCAAGTTCCTATTGAACCATAACGCCAGTAATAATAGAATCTGGGCAGTGTTAATGCAATTGCAGGATGGATTAAAACATATAACCATGTATGGTAGTCATATACTCATGGCTTCTGTGTGAATGTACTGTATTGTAAAGAAAGAAATGCCAGTAGGTGAACTCTTTGTAAAACACAATCAAAACTACTTGTGTGGTAGGAGGTTCACCATCCACATGAACCATGCTTCACTGAAATGGTTTATGAACTTTAAAATTCTGAAGAGATAATAGCACATTTGATAAAAAAATTGCAAGAATATGACCTTGTCATAGTGTATTGTCCAGATCCACAACACAGAAAAATGAATGAACTATCTCACCACATAGGAGACTCTATTTGTTCATGGAGCATTCTGATCCTGAACACCTTGTAAGAGCTGAAACCATTTCTGCCATAACAGCATCAAGCCATGTATTATGAGATTTGTTACATATTAGAATTTCAAATAGACTGAAATTGAGTTAACTGATAAATTTAAATTTAG
>NW_013682618.1:1722-3362 GCF_000517525.1 Limulus polyphemus | reverse complement strand
ATATTCAGTCAGATCTGTAACTCTTAAACTAGTTTTAGATATTCAGTCAGATCTGTAACTCTTAAACTGGTGTTACATATTCAGTCAGATCTGTAACTCTTAAACTGGTGTTACATATTCAGTCATATCTCTAACTCGTAATGTTACCTATTAATTTAGTTATGTAACTTTTAAACGTTCACCAAGGAGAGTAACACGTAACACTTATGTATATGTATGATATTCGATGTGTAATAAACTCATCATATAAAAATTGTATTAATTCAATTAAAGTGTTCAGCTGAAACGAGTTAAAAAACACAAAGTTTTACCGCGACCAAATGGTTTTATAATTATTGATATTAATGCCACAAATTCCAGCATTTACCCAATTTTACAACTGGTAAATCTTATATAACCAGAACTATAAATACTAGAATTACACTTAACCAAAATTATTCAAAATGAAATCTAAATTTTCATGACAACCATCAGAGTTTCTCCTTAATTCGTTATAATTATAATAATTGTGTTTCGCTTATTTTCAATAACAAAATAATATATTTGCCCGATGTTTCATCCCTAAATCTTACAAGCTCCTGAAAAAAAAATTAATGGGAAGTTAGTTTATCAACATCCAAAGGAAAATGTAAGTCCGAGTAGAGGTAACGATGTCGTGGACTAGTTATTAGAAACGGCATCACCACCTTGAGATATCAATGAATCTTTTCTTCACTTTAGCAGACGATTTACCTCTATAATGACTTACAATATCTCAACCGCTTTTCTAAGCCCAGCACTCGTTTCCTAGCGACATCCTCCTAATTCTTATTATCCTATTTCAGATCTTTCTTCATCAAAGTGGAGATGCTGTAGGGGAGAGGTTTGCATCCAAACGCGTAATTTGTTTCCATCTTTATCTATACAAGCTTATCCTTTCAAATTATTATTCATTGCAACTGAGACACACTAGGTTCGTCTGAAACTTCCATAAAAAAATCTTAACTCCTTTAAAAAAAGAGCTGTTTTTGAAAATTTGGATACGATCTTACTGAAATTCATTGGTTTTTAATAGGATGGAAAATTTTCACATGATGTATTAGCTACCATTTCATCTCTTCATACGAAACAAGTAGTATATAAATCATATATATATATCTGATGTTTTGTGATAAAGTAACGGCACATGTCATTAAAACAGAATATTGGTAATAAAAATGATTTATGATCATCATTCCCACAGGTGGAACCACTGAAATAATGAAACAGAGATGAGAAATACGTGTAATTTCTAATCAGGTTTGGGCTCATCTGTCTATCTTCGATAGTGGTGGGAAACATCAAAAAGTGACTGTTAGTACAATGTTTGGGGAACATCAAAAAGTGACTGTTAGTACAATGTTTGGGGAACATCAAAAAGTGACTGTTAGTACAATGTTTGGAGAACATCAAAAAGTGACTGTTAGTACAATGTTTGGGAAACATCAAAAAGTGACTGTTAGTACAATGTTTGGGAAACATCAAAAAGTGACTGTAAGTACAATGTTTGGAGAACATACAAAAAGTAACTGTAAGTACAATGTTTGGGGAACATCAAAAAGTAACTGTTAGTACAATGTTTGGGGAACATCAAAAAGTAACTGTTAGTACAATGTTTGGGG
>NW_013682618.1:0-929 GCF_000517525.1 Limulus polyphemus | reverse complement strand
TAGTACAATGTTTGGGGAACATCAAAAAGTAACTGTTAGTACAATGTTTGGGGAACATCAAAAAGTAACTGTTAGTACAATGTTTGGGAAACATCAAAAAGTGACTGTTAGTACACTTTTTGATGTTCCCCAAACATTGACTGATAGTACAATGTTTGGGGAACATCAAAGAGTGACTGTAAGTACAATGTGCAAGACTATATGCATGGAGTTATCATTCCTTATTTTCTGAACTTGTTACACGTTTTCTTTGTTATATTCACATTAACTATTAACTTATCACACCGACAAACAAAGAGACACTGAATTCTCTGCCTACATTCCGGCTACCAATCAGTTTGGATAATTAATGTTCTAATTAATTTATTTTATTTTTTTTTACTTCTACAGAAGCTAGGTTTGGGGATCTTAGTTTTTGATTTCCATATGAATCTTCTTTATACGCTTCCTTTAGACTTGGCATGACTAATAACCCTTTAATTAAGAGTGTCAAGTCATTTATTCTCTTTTTCGATATTTCCATAGTTTTAAGAGGCGCCCAGAAGATGCGGAGAGATCGTAATTGATTCGTGCAAAGCAGATCTAATGAGATTCCGACGATGAAAAAACCTAGGATTAATGTTCTCTTAGCTTTAGTATAACTGTCATTAACAGTAATAAGACTTGAGGATAACTGGAGTAACACAGTCAATTGGTATTTATATTCTCCTGTGGAGAAAGGATGCACGAAACGTATACAAGTTAAGGAGAAGATGTGTTGTTAATGTAGTCCATGTTTACTAGATCAACGCAAGATAAGCGCGTAAAAGAGTATCTACCGCGTTTCATATAAAACTATTAATTACTAAACCAGTATTGTATAGATAGATAAACTGTATACGTGTGTTATACGTATTCTATATAGATAGATAAACTGTATACGTGTGTTA
>NW_013682617.1:0-2570 GCF_000517525.1 Limulus polyphemus | reverse complement strand
TGAGGGACATTCTGGAAATTGTACTGACTCTTCTAGAGATTCCTTGTGATAAAACAGTTCCTAGTATTCTGAGGGATATTCAGGAAATTGTACTGATTCTTCTCGAGATTCTTTGTGATAAAGCAGTCTCTAGTGTTCTGAGGGACATTCAGGAAATTGTCCTGACTCTTCTAGAGATTCCTTGTGATAAAACAGTCCCTAGTATTCTGAGGGACATTCAGGAAATTGTACTGACTCTTCTCGAGATTCCTTGTGATAAAACAGTCTCTAGTATTCTGAGAGACTCTCGGTAAGTTATATAAATTCTTTTCGAGATTTCTTGTGCTGAACAGTTCAGGTATTTATTTCTTCCAGTGCAAAGGCAGTTTTGAAAGAAGAGTGAACTAAAGTAAACTTAGTTATGTCTTTATTAAATATATAAGAATACTCTGTACAATCTAACAATAAATGTAGAATATCGTAAGAGTTTAAAGATTGCAATGCAAGGTGGAGAGTTCTGTTCGTTGGTTAAAAAGTTCAACAAAACACGACTTTATGACCCCAAAAACAAGACACTTGTTAATTGATTTAGGCTTTTGTAAGAGATTTAAAAACAACAACAACAACAAACAAAAAAAAAAAACACACAAAAAAACATTTTCCAATCATCAGTATAAGATTAAATCAATTAACAGATGTTTGCCCAGATGAACTCGTAATGACGAAACGTTGACTTGAATAAAACCAGTTATGTTCTCTGTGGTAATAAGGTCGTGTTTTGTTGAACTTTTTAAACAAACGTAGTTTATTGTTAGACAAGGTATGTACTCTTGTTTGGAATAATACGAGAATGTTTATTACTGGGTGATAAGGGGTAATGTTACTACAGATTGATAAAGGGTAATGCTACTACAGATTGATAAGGGGTAATGTTACTACAGTTGATAAGGGGTAATGTTACTACAGATTGATAAGGGGTAATGTTACTACAGATTGATAAGGGTTAATGTTATCGGGTGATAACGGGTAATGTTATTACAGGTTTATAATGGGCAATATTATTGCAGGTTGACAAGGGGTAATGTTATGTAAAACAATAAAAGATATAAGTACCCATGGTGATATAACAAATTGATATAAAACAATATAAGATATAAGTACCCATGGTGGAACCATGGTGGCAAACGAAACTAACACCAAACGTTATAATATATAGGTAGCTATGGTGACATAACAAATTCATATATAAAACAATATAAGATCTAGGTATTCATTGTGCAACAACAATGTATATGGAACAAGTGTAACATAGAACGTTCACGAAGACATCCAGTTGGTATCTAACACGATCTTGAATAATTACGATGCTAAAGTGTTAATCTTATTGGGTCTTGTTCTTTCGGCGTTTCGACCGCAACGTTTCAGAGAATCAATAGTTTCAAGTCCAACTGACGAGTTCTGGTATTGAACGAAAGGCTTCTTGGGAATCGACAGACAAAAGATACATCTGAAATACTATCTTTACACAAAAGAGGAATGTAAATAAAACCAGTTTGTAGGTTAAATTATATTTATCATAATTTTTATGCTGATTGGTTTTCCAGGTTTAATATATTCTCATAGTCATTGAAAGAATGAAGAGTTGTCAACTTTATTCGTTTTTATGTTGATTTTTACTAAACAAAAACCATATGACTTTAAATTTCATAAATATTTGTCAGTTTTCAGGACGCTGTGAATACGAGGTTAAAAGAATAAAGGTACAATGACGTTTTGAAATTTCTAGAAAAGAAAACTTTCATTACGTCTTGAAGAAGTAAACAGGATTTTCATACGTACACGTTAACAACCACGTATTTTGTAGAAATGGTTACCCAGGCTACTACAATAGCTCAGTAGATGAATGTTTCACCACTAAAAAATCTCGTTTTCGCGAAACCGGATCCTTCAATGCTACAGACGACCTCTAAAATGTATATTTTTTGTGTTGTTGGTTCCCGCCCTCGAGACCACGTTTTGTACCCTATGTTAGTAACAAGGGGTGGTTTAGCACGTGATCATATCTAAACAATGCTTGTTTCTCCACGAGATCGTACACGTGAACTACTAACCCACGTTGTTCTACACGTGCTAATTCAGTTACAAGACAAGCAGTTTCTACTCACGGTCGTGTCTAAATAATGTTCGTTTCCCCTCGTGATCTTACACGTGAGTCTCTTGCCACGTTATTCTACACGCGCACAGTGACAGCATTTAACCAATTGAACACGAGGTTTTAAACGTGGTCTTGTCTAATCGGTTTTCATTTGTCCGTTTGAAAAGACTGCGTCTCAACTGATAGTCAGGGGCAGATGTAACATATCTTAAATTGTGTTAAGTTTAATTCATTAACTGGAACTTGTTAATAACACTCCAACAAGTCCATTTCAATTTCGTGTCTAAACATCCTTCCAGGTTTTATATGACATGTTAACGTATAAAATATTTTAATAGTTGGCTAGTTAATTTTAATAAAACCTCATTCATTAGGTTTGGGGTCAAACACAAACATTTATTATGGTGGTTAATTTTGTCATTGCAAATTCTAATTA
>NW_013682616.1:2284-3133 GCF_000517525.1 Limulus polyphemus | reverse complement strand
TAGAAATTGTTTTTGACTTAAAAACAGTTCAAGACATCCATGTAATTAATATAGTAACATCATAAAATACATTAATGGTGGACGTAAATGTCAATCCTTTATGAACAAGAGAAAATGTATTAAGATCTTCTAAGATTAATTTAAAACTGTTCAAAATAGAAAGCAACGGATATTAGATAGATAAAAACCCTGTCTCAACTTGAAGCGAAATGGCAAATAGGATGTTCAGAAACGTAAAACAAGAAAGTAGTCTTTATGAAAGCGGTGCACTAGCTTCTTCAAGAAGGACCCGGCGTGGCCAGGTGGTTAGGGCGCTCGACTCGCAATCTGAGGGTCACAGGTTCGAATCCCAGTCTCACCAAACATGCTGGCCCTTTCAGCCGTGGGGGCACTATAATGTGACGGTCAATACCACTATTCGTTGGTAAAAGAGTAGCCCAAGAGTTGGCGGTGGGTGGTGGTGACTAGTTGCCTTCCCTCTAATCTTACGCTGCTAAATTAGGGACGGCTAGCGCAGATAGCCCTCGTGTAGCTTTGCTCAAAATTCAAAAAAAAAATTGTTATTAAGCACCAAGTTACACAGATTGTGTTGTGACTTTCGCGAGTTTTGAAACCCGATTTTTAGAGCTATAAGCCCTCAACCATTCCTTTGAGCCACCGAGAGGCTCACTTTATTTCAGATATCTATTTTTGCAAATATCCCAATCGTTTTTCCTGTACTGAAAACAGTAATTTTTCCTTACGTTACGACTGTGTCTCATTGTAAATTGTGTCTCATTTTTGGCATAGATAAATAAAATATTGACTAATATACATTCCTTTATCTTAAGAGGCTCTATCATTTGTCAT
>NW_013682616.1:0-1722 GCF_000517525.1 Limulus polyphemus | reverse complement strand
CTATCATTTGTCATTAATACTTTTGAAATAATATTATGACTTATAACTGTAATATAATGTAACAGTTTTGTCATTTATAGTATAATTCTTTTTCAACAAGTAAAATTGTTTAGGTTTTGATATTTTGCACAACAAAGTTTGTGTGTATCAGAATGTTAGAAGCATTGTACACTGTAATATGGAAAGAAGCATCGTTATTGCCTATTTTTAAACTAACATTCAAATCAATTATGTGATAATTATATAGATATGTCATAATATATGACTGTATATACAAGATAGTAGGGACGGCATTTGCATCATCCGTACATAATAGTACGGGCAAGAATTAACATATTATATAACTATTCAATTACAATTGGGTTTAATTTATCCTATTTTTGTCTGTTAACATTCTATAACACTGTGTGCTTGCACTATTACATTATGTAGGGACGATGCAAATGCTATCCCTATTATCTTATTTGCATTGTTTGTGAAGGATTAATATTAGCCATCCATACACTTACTTCCTTTATTGAAAAGTTTTTCTTTACTTGTTATAATATGCATTACAACCAGTTATATAACTTTTTACTTTTGTGAAATCCAAGACACTTGAATATTGTTTGAGCTTCAATAGAGATATTGATATACAGTGAATTGAAATATGAGCTCCACTATCTTCTGTAGATCGTAGTTCTATACTATTCTAGTTTGCTGTAACAGTTAAAAATAAATATATATATATATTATGTTCATAGTTTTAGGAATTAGTTATTATCTAAATGTACACTTCTACCACGAAAAATTAATAGTTTTGGAATAAAAAAACCCAGATATCAGGATCTTATTTGAGAGAATTTTCAATTAAAATGTTACAC
Source organism: Limulus polyphemus (assembly GCF_000517525.1). NCBI lineage: Eukaryota > Metazoa > Arthropoda > Merostomata > Xiphosura > Limulidae > Limulus > Limulus polyphemus. The sequence goes on along the minus strand of NW_013682616.1, from coordinate 859 downwards.
ATTCACTCGACTTTCAAAACTAGAAATTTTACAAGTTTTTATGATTCATACATAAATTATAACATTTTCTCATTAAGATATATATTTGTATAATAAAAGTAATAATAAACTTTTTATTATGAGAAAATATCACATGTTTCAAACTGTCTACGTTAGAATCTTCTATATATATATATTTTTCTCTCTACAATAAAATTCTTCAATATGTTCGTCTCCTATGGATCAGCGGTAAGTTTACAGACTTACAAGCTAAAATATGTGGTTCGTTTCCCATGGCGGACAGAAAACAGATAGCCTAATTGTATAGCTTTGAGCTGAATCAAAGATGCAAACTCACTCTATTCTTAGACGGCAATAAAATAAATAAATCATCTGGCACTCACTAGGTATTTAAATAAAATAGTTTGATTTTGTTAATTGTACCTTTATATTGAAAGTATAATTCATGTATTGTTCGCTTAAAGACACTTTTTTTAGAACCATACGTACGGGTCTTTAGATTTGTAATCAATACTTAATCAAGAAAATAATTTAAATAGTTAAAACATAAATAAGTAGTTAAACAATTAACCTACTACTTTTCGATAAGTCAACAAATTATTGTTTATTGCATTATATAACTATCCATATTTTAAACAGTTTTTGACTATGTTATCCACAATTTAAATTAATTTCTCAAATAATAACTAGCGAATCAATAAACAATTTTTTCACTCAAAGTACACTGCAGAAAAAGCTTAAACTTTGATTGAGATATCTTTATATAATTAATTTTTGTTGAAAGATACATGTATATCGAAATCTAATTCATAACTTCTACATCAAACTATTTAAGAGTGTAAAAATCATGAAACTACAT
>NW_013682615.1:0-2572 GCF_000517525.1 Limulus polyphemus | reverse complement strand
GGTTGGAACGAATATCAACATCGTAATTTTAGTAAGTCACTTTGATCAATACGTAATTTACAATGGTATAAAGGTTGGAACGAATATCAACACCGTAATTTTAGTAAGTCACTTTGATCAATACGTAATTTACAATGGTATAAAGGTTGGGACGAATATCAACATCGTAATTTTAGTAAGTCACTTTGATCAATACGTAATTTACAATGGTATAAAGGTTGGAACGAATATCAACACCGTAATTTTAGTAAGTCACTTTGATCAATACGTAATTTACAATGGTATAAAGGTTGGGACGAATATCAACATCGTAATTTTAGTAAGTCACTTTGATCAATACGTAATTTACAATGGTATAAAGGTATTCGACAAAACTTTTACAAAGATATTCGTTACAAAAGTTACAAAGATATCTTTTTGAAAAACTATACATCTTGAAAAGTAATATTTTTGTATTCTTTATTTTATATATATTCAAGAAATAGTAAGAATGCTCAATGTGCTTGCGATATTGGAATGAAATATTATTTGTAAAATAAAGTTAAGTGTTACTGATGAAGAAACCAGTTTTTATATCATCATAAAATCCTGTAATTACACGACGCTCCCCACTCATCGTGTCATGCTTCCTGCCAGCAAGCAGACTGCCCCCTACCCAACGCCGCCGGTAATTATCGACGGACTACCGACTGCTCTCCTCGGGACACCGCCAACTTTACCCGTAGATACAGGTCTCAACCCGCCTATTTCCTGAGCGAACCCGTTGTCTCCGGTTTCTAGCGTTGTAAGTCCGCAGACATGCCACTGGGGGTCATATACTGTTGCATTTCTTCTGAATTTATAACTTACGTATTAGCTAGTTTCCTCTTAATCAGAGTTATTTAATAATAGATATTAGTCTGGATTTCTTTTTTTAAATGATTAAACATCGGCTATTACTCGGGGGTTCCGCTTACATTATCAGTATATCGTTGTTAGTATATTACTGTTTTCTGTTTAGACGATGTACAAGATATCGTTACTACATGGCTTGAACCGACGAAGAGTGACAACACGACACAAGAAGATTAGCAATGTTCCGAAACCGAACAATATGAACCCGGTCGGGATACAGATGAACCAACTACAATACTCTGTAGGTGACAACACGACACAAGAAGATTAGCAATGTTCCGAAACCGAACAATATGAACCCGGTCGGGATACAGATGAACCTAGTACAATACTCTGTAGGTGACAACATGACACGAGAAGACTAGCGTTCCGAAACCGAACAATATGAACCCGGTCGGGATACAGATGAACCTAGTACAATACTCTGTAGGTGAGAACATGACGCGAGAAGACTACCGTTCCGAAACCGAACAATATGAACCAACTACAATAATCTGTAGGTGACAACATGACGCGAGAAGACTGGCGTTCCGAAACCGAACAATATGAACCCGGTCGGGATACAGATGAACCTACTACAATACTCTGTAGGTGACAACATGACGCGAGAAGACTAGCGTTCCGAAACCGAACAATATGAACCCGGTACGGGATACAGATGAACCTAGTACAATACTCTGTAGGTGACAACATGACGAGAGAAGACTACCGTTCCGAAACCGAACAATATGAACCCGGTCGGGATACAGATGAACCTAGTACAATACTATGTAGGTGACAACATGACACAAGAAGGTTAACTTTCCGAAACCGAACAATACGAACCAAGACGATATACAGACGAACATAGAATAAGTATTTTGTTTCAACATTCAGTAAATACTCACTGGTCTCTGTACCATAACAAATACCGCATCGCCTAACCAATTCCTAAGTGACAACGTGTGATTGATGTGATTGGTAAACAACAGCGAGATTTCTGTGCTGCGTGATTTGATGAGTACCCTTTGGTTCACTACGTATAAGCAATTAACTTATCGCACAAAAACGTAAACATCCTTCATAAATTGCAAAGACGGAGTTTTCAGAAATTGTGGTTTTACAGACTGGAAAAAAAAAAGCACGTGTGATGTTTGATAAACGTCAAAAATTGACCTTTCACCAGAAAGCCGTGTTTGTTATGTTGTTAAGCACAATGTTACACAAAGCCGGGACTATCCGTGCTGTGCCCATCACGGCTATTAAAACTCAGTTTTTAGCGTTATAAGCCTTCAAGACTAAGCCACTGGGGGGTCGCACATGGAAGTGACACTACTTCAAACCGCATGAGAAGTTACAAAATGTTCACGTCATCAGGCGTACAGCAGATGGAAGACGATAGAAAAATATTTACGTGTCATGCGCTTCCTCTGGAATCAAGGTCTTACACTGCGTGGAAGAGATACATTCAGCAATCATACGCTTCCTCTGGAATCAAGGTCTTACACTGCATGGAAGAGATACATTCAGCAATCATACGCTTCCTCTAGAATCAGGGTCTTACACTGCGTGGAAGAGATACATTCAGCAATCATACACTTCCTCTAGAATCAAGGTCTTACACTGCGTGGAAGAGATAAATTCAGCAATCATACGCTTCCTCTGAAATCAAGGTCTTACACTGCGTGGAAGAGATACA
>NW_013682614.1:0-2572 GCF_000517525.1 Limulus polyphemus | reverse complement strand
ACCTACCATCATTGTTCTTTCTGGAGAACATAGTAAAATTTCAGTAAAAAAATATATGTTTTTACACTTCTCTATAACTAACTTAACTCTCTTTTCAATTCGTAATAAATATTATATATTTTTTACATTACCATATTTCAACTGGCAGCCATCACATACATTGATATTTGGATACAGCAGATAATCAACTTTCCAAAGATGTATGTAACACATAATTACAGAACTTTCTTGTCCCTTACTCTGTCACCCGAAACCACAGCTAAGCCACCGTTTGATAAAGAGATTTTGTATAAAACAGGGAAATATTAATAGGATTCCAAACAGTTTGGTTTGATACAGTAGAAGGTAATTTATTTGAGTAAAAAGTTATGAGCAGTCAAATAGACACATGGTAGTCGAGTTGCCGTATTACCTTTTTAGATTCTCCAGTCCAATTATGCGACTTTTCTTCATTATCTGTTTGATGGTGGACACCGTTTTCTTCATATCTTGTTTTGTTACAATTCCTAACTCTATATAGGTTTAGAATAAGTTTATTTGTTGACTTTTTACACGGAAAGAGTATAATGTTTTTCGATAACATTGAAAACATCACACAATAAGCACCAACCTAAAGTAATTACTGAAATGTTAGTAATGAGTTCAACCACTTAAGTTTTAAATAATTGTTTCTTTTTCGTCAAATTCCACACAGGCTGGTTTAGTTACTTTACAACACAATTCAACAAAACTAATTATTCATCGGCTACTCTGTTATTGCAATACAATCTATGATAGTTTCACTTTAGAAATCGTCACTGTACGCTTTTTATGACTAATCTCACAATCAGTCTAACTAACTCTATCTATCCTATATATATACATTTTGGCGTCTTTCTACAGCCCGACAGAGGCCTCGAACGTTCCGTAACTATGAGATGTTATAATACAATATTATTCATGTAAAACAACAAGAAAAATTTAGAAGATTCTAGTAACATGGTACAATAATATAACAATCAGCAACTAATAAACTACACAACGTACGATTCTTAAAAAGTTAAATTGATAAAACTGAGATAATCGATTGCTTTTAAAAATAAATATACTTAACACTCACACTATATAACTAGTCTAAATCATAACTCACGTATTACACTTAAATGGAAACAATCGTGTATATGTAACATTCCATCGAGAACCTGGATGTGCAAGGCTCCGAGATCTTCGATTTGCAACCTGTGAAGCCGATATATATGTGATCACGATGGACTTTTCGACATCTCTTTTTGAGTCAAATATCTAGTCCAAAGACAATGTAATGACGCTCAAAAATAGGTTTGATGCTGACAAGGAGAGTAGTGATAGTAGTAGTAGTAGTAGCCTTCCTCCAGATCAAAATATGCATTTAGTTTCACCCAACGGGCTTTTCTGAAGTTCTGCCATATCAAACGTGTTCTCATACTCTTCTTTAAAAATAAAGATCGTCAAATAATATTTTCTCTGCAGAAATTAATATACAAATGAAATTCTAGGCCTTTTTCGCGACATCTCCTGAGTCCACCTTAGAAACAGTATTTTACTGAAGTATCCATAAGCAAGGAGATTGAGTATTTTGTTCCAGTTGGTTTACTTATTATCAATCGGATTATTTCTCTCAGTATATTGCAACACAGAATTGCGATGTAAAAGTAATTAAAAGTAACACGTGTGCCTAAATTACATGGTTATGCTGTACATTAATACTAATATACTGATATATTTTAAAGCCAGACATGAAAACAACAGCTGCGCAACGACATGATATTGGTATTTGTGTTCATTTGACGAATAATGTAGCATTTAGAGTAACTAGATGGACAGCATCTTGCCACGAAGTTTCCACGCAATCATTCAGGTCGTACGTTTTCATTCGTTGTTGCGGATTTGTTGGTCCGATTTTATTCTACCTGGAAGGGTCGGTTACTCGTTTGACATCTTCCTCCCTTTCGCTCTTTTGCTTTTTTATTGCTGTAGCAGCTGTTTCATTCTAAGATGATTTATAGTTCTTTTTCTGGTTCTTGGTATTGTAGTTTGGTCAAGTTTACACAACAAAATGTATTCACTGGCTCTGCATTAATGATGTTGTGTCCAGTTTGCTGAGCTTTTATTTAACACACAGAGAATTTTCCGGTGATACTTCCCAAACTGAGGAGTTAATGCAGTCTAATTATTAACACTTAATATTTTAGACATTGCAGTCTGGTTTCTCAGAATAGATACATTAATTATTGGGTTAAGTTTTAATTATGATCTAAATAGCTTGTTTTGATCAAAAGTTAATGATAATGCTAATTATGGCGATTCTGTGATCAAGATACATCTGTTGAGAGAGAATGTTGGAATAAGGTATGTATGATTATACAACTGTAGCCTACTGCTCCATGGGGTTGTTGATTGGTTTTTGGTTATTTTTTCCTAACAAAAGTTTATTTTGGGATAAAAATAGATATGTATATATATCCACAAAAAGCATTTACAAAAAGAAAATATACATGTATGTTTGGTTACAGATATGTAAATGTATGGAATTATGAACTATAACGTAAAAACA
>NW_013682613.1:0-2573 GCF_000517525.1 Limulus polyphemus | reverse complement strand
AACTGATGTAATAAGTAGTGAGAAAAAGAGATGGGTCAAAGTTAAACTTCTATAATAAGTAGTGATAAAAAAGATATGCGAAACATTTGTGGCAATTTTGTTTACTACTCCAAAAGATTCGATAAATGTTCCTAGTACAGAAAGAATGTACAGATGTAAATATCATTGGGTTATTAAGTACATTAATCTCACTAAACATTAGGTCTCAAGCAGAGAGCCTTAATGAAGTAGAAATGTGAGATGTCTCATTTATCCTGCCTGTTCAGTGCATACTTTATATAAGACAGTCTAAATACAAAAAAAAGAAAGAAAAAACAACACAGGCTATCAGAATATGAATTACTTGCTTAATCCGGATCTTAATTATATTTATATAGACGATAATATGAATATGTTGTTGGAACCGCAGGAGAAAGGTCTCATTACATGAAAAAGGATAACAATATCAAATAATTCTGCTGATAAGAACTTTAAACAGAAGTTTGTAGTTTGCAATCGAAGGTATTATTCCACGATCAGTCTGCTAAGGAATACTGTATATAGAAGTTCTTGATTAACTATAAAAATATACGTACAATCAACTAACACAATTTCGTATGCGATGATTACTTTGATAACATTAGAATGAAGAAATATCTGTTTATTCTTCGTGGGGGAATATTGATATATAAGTTTTTCAATGAAACTCTAAGACACCAACTTTTCATTCTACTGACAAAATTTCACATAGGCAGATTAGTTATTTGGTGAAAAATAAAATGATACAACATAAACATACAGAAGCGTTTAATTAGCAGTATAAAAATATCACCGTAGTTAGTAAGCTAGCTAACGACAGAATGAACCAGTAGTTGTTAATTCTGCGTATAAAAACTTTTAGGGCATTAAATGAACAAAGCATTATCCTTGTCATCATGTTGACAAAACTGGTTATAATTTAGCAAGTTAACAATAGAAATATCTGTTCATTCCACTGTGGAAAAACAAACTTATGTACAGGTATTTTGTAATTTCAACATGGACGACTCCTTATACAATATAAGAACTACAAGACCGGATCAGAAACCTCAAAGTTCAATTATAATCCATTCCACTGTGGAAAAACAAACTTATGTACAGATATTTTGTAATTTCAACATGGACGACTCCTTATACAATATAAGAGCTACAAGACCGGATCAGAAACCTCAAAGTTCAATTATAATCCATTCCACTGTGGAAAAACAAACTTATGTACAGATATTTTGTAATTTCAACATGGACGACTCCTTATACAATATAAGAGCTACACGACCGGATCAGAAACCTCAAAGTTCAATTATAATCCATTCCTCATTCAGAATTGCTGACCAGATGAAAGGCAAATGTTAACAGAGTAACGCGATTGTGTATCACAGTTATAAGGTCCCCACATATAAAAGTGTGAAGCATATTCAGTGACGTATCTCGTGTCTATCACAGTTATAAAGCCCCCACAGTAAAAGTGTGACGTATATTCAATGACATAACTCGGCTCGAACTTCGAACCTTCCGATTCACACTCGGTCGTTCTACTCTCTAGGTTACTTACTGGCTATATAAACGAATACTAAAACGAAACTATAAAAGTACCACCTGGTCTTACTGCTGACAACATTTCATATGGATTGGATAGTTAACAGTATAATAAGAATGTATCTGTTTATTCAGCTGGAAAACCTTTGATACCAAAGCACTAAAATAACAATATACAACTGCAATATTTGTTTAATATTAGGTTAACAATTAAAAGAAACGTAGGGGTGCTTACTAAATTGTAACACATTTTACATGCGTTATTTAAATAGTAAAACAAAAGTCAGTTCATTAAAATAAAAGATTTTACTCCTGAACATTTGGGTAGGAGTCATGTTTAGCTAAGACAACTTTAATTTTCTAACAGAGTGGTAGACCTTTGGAACGGGTTGTCTTCGAATGTGGTGGAAGCAGTTAGGTTAAGGAAGTGTATGGGAAAGCTTGATAAAAAGTTGAATGGTTTTGGGTTGGCTTTGAGTTTTTTTATTGTTTGATCTAATTTAGTGGATAGGGCGACCTAGATGAACCAAAAGGTCTTTTGTTGTCCTTTAATGTTTTGTTACGTTAAAAACATAAAAAGAATGATGTTTCGTCAGCTGTGATATATTTACATGCGGTGTTTATTTGGTTAAAAAAGGAAGAAACATAAAATGTTTACTATACTGAGAAAATATCTACACATTTGGTTAATAAAAGGAAGAAACATAAGACGTTTACTATACTGAGAAAACACTATACATTTGGCTAAGAGAGAACGCATCAAAGAGTATTCAGTGGTGAAAAAAACTTTTACTCAGAGTTTTGGTTATCACACACACAAAAAAATATAAATATTATTTGATAATAAACATATTACTCAGGATTTTGGTTATCACAAAAAAGAAAACTATAGATATTATTTAACGAGAAACTTTTACTCAGAGTTTTGGTTATCACACACAAAAAAGAAAAAATATAAATATTATTTAATAATAAACATATTACTCAGGATTTTGGTTATCACAAAAAAGAAACTATAG
>NW_013682612.1:0-2573 GCF_000517525.1 Limulus polyphemus | reverse complement strand
ATTCTTACAACACCTATACAACATTCACTCTAACATCACCCTCTCACATACTGATTTAGATACCTCACGATGTATATTGTGGATTTGAAGACAACAACCACCAACAGTCATTTCTACAACACCTAAACAACATTCACTCTAACATCACCCTCTCACACACTGATTTAGATACCTCATGATGTATTTTGTGGATTTGAAGACAACAACCACCAACAGTCATTTCTACAACACCTAAACAACATTCACTCTAACATCAAATTCCCTCATGAAGAAGAGAATCAAAACCAGGTTTTAAACATGAACATACCAACAGAAAGAAACTTCAACGGTTTTAACACGAAAACTTCCACAAATAACAACTATTTAAAGTGGGACTAAGCCCATTCAACTGGCACGTTATCATGCATTTACAACTCCGCATTTAACATATGTAGTAGCAGCAATTTGCAACATGACCTAAAATCAGTATCGGATACATTTATTAACAAATGTCTCTTCCCTAAACATATGGTTACTTGAACTTTAGTCAAATACAAAACCCAATAAGAGAAAAAAGAAAAGGAGGTTATATGGTAGAATGTTTGGATACAGTTGATTTTTTAAATACAGGTCTTACAGTATACTGTTAATTAGAATTGAGTTTTGTCACTGCATGTCATGTGGTAGAATGTTCATTGGAAATGAATTTTGTTAATTGAAGTTATATTCTAGAATATGTTATAGAAATTATATTTAATGCAAGCCATATGGTAGCATTTTTTGTATAACTGAGACTTGTTAATTCATGTCATATGATAGAATGTTCAATAGAACTGAGTTTTGTTATTTTGGCTCATAATTTAGTTTTCTTAATCACAGTTAGGTGTTTTTTTTTGTAGAACTGTGTTTTGTTAATATATGTCATATGATAGACTTTATTAGAACTTAGCTTTGTTAAGCAGGTTATATGGTAGAATGTATGAGTACAATTGCGTTTCGTTAATGCAAATCATATGATAGAATGTTTGAGTACACTTTGAGTTTCGTTAATGCAAGTCATATGGTAGAATGTTTGAGTACAATTGAGTTTCGTTAATGCAAGTCACATGGTAGAATGTTTGAGTACACTTTGAGTTTCGTTAATGCAAGTCACATGGTAGAATGTTTAAGTAGAATTGAGTTTTTAATGCAGGTCTTATGGTATACTGTTTGAGTAGAATTAAATTTCGTTAATGCAAGTCATATGGTAGAATGTTTGAGTAGAATTGAGTTTCGTTAATGCAAGTCATATGGTAGAATGGTTGAGTAGAATTGAGTTTTTAATGCAGGTATTCTGGTATACTGTTTGAGTACAATTGAGTTTCGTTAATGCAAGTCATATGGTATACTGTTTGAGTAGAATTGAGTTTTAATGCAGGTCTACTGTTGATTTGAATGTAATTGTGTTACTACAATTCATACGATAAAATGTTGAGTAGAATTGAGTTTTAATGCAGGTCTACTGTTGATTTGAATGTAATTGTGTTACTACAATTCATATGATAAAATGTTGAGTAGAATTGAGTTTTAATGCAGGTCTACTGTTGATTTGAATGTAATTGTGTTACTACAATTCATACGATAAAATGTTGAGTAGAATTGAGTTTTCATATTTCAGGTCGTATGGAAGAATATCTTTAAAAATAAGGTTTGTTATTAGAGGTCATATTACAGTATACTTTGTAGAACTTAGTTTTGTCACTGCGAGTTTTGTGGTAGACGTTTGATTACATTTGAGTTTTCTTAATGCAGGCCATATGGTAGAAAGTTAATTTCAAATTAGTTTTATTAATGGAGGTGATATGGTAGAAGGTTTAGTAGAACCGAGTAGTAGAGTATCTTGTACAACTGTGTTTTGTTAATGCAGGCCATACAATAGAATGTTTAGTAGAACCGAGTAGTAGAGTATCTTGTACAACTGTGTTTTGTTAATGCAGGCCATACAATAGAATGTTTAGTAGAACCGAGTAGTAGAGTATCTTGTACAACTGTGTTTTGTTAATGCAGACCATACAATAGAATGTTTGAACATAATTGACTTTTTTACTTTAGATCTTGTTGTATACTGTTGACTAGAGTTCTTTTGTTAATGTAGAACATATGGAAGAACGTTGTGTAGAATTGAGTTTTGTTAATGTAGAACATATGGAAGAACGGTTCTACATTAACAAAACTCAATTCTACACAAGTATGGAATTACGGTGTGTAGAATTGAGTTTTGTTTAATGTAGAACGTATGGAAGAACGTTGTGTAGAATTGAGTTAAAGTAGAACATATGGAAGAACGTTGAGTAGCATTGAGTTTTGTTAATGTATAACATATGGAAAAACGTTGAGTAGAATGGAGTTTTGTTAATGTAGAACATATGGAAGAACGTTGTGTAGAATTGAGTTTTGTTAATGTAGAACATATGGAAGAACGTTGAGTAGCATTGAGTTTTGTTAATGTAGAACATTAACAATTGTGTTAATCAATTGTTTTTCTAATTCCGTTTCGAATACTGTCGACATTCTTGGTCCACGCCCATCTGGTGCTATGAGACCATGAAATGTTG
>NW_013682611.1:0-2574 GCF_000517525.1 Limulus polyphemus | reverse complement strand
GTCGTAACAATAACCACGTTGAAGGCATAATCAAAGAAACCAATCCAGACATATTTGTCGTAACAATAACCACGTTGAAGGCATAATCAAAGAAACCAATCCAAACATATTTGTCATAACAATAACCACGTTGAAGGCATAATCAAAGAAACCAATCCAACTCCCCCTAAAATATTCTGATATAACTATCCTAAATGATAACTTCCCCTAAGCAATTCTGATATAACTATCCTAAATGATAACTCCCCCCCTAAGCCATTCTGATATAACTATCCTAAATGATAACTCCTCCCTAAACCATTCTGATATAACTATCCTAAATGATAACTCCTCCCTAAACCATTCTGATATAGCTATCCTAAATGATAACTCCCCCCTAAGCCATTCTGATATAACTATCCTAAATGATAACTCCTCCCTAAACCATTCTTATATAACTATCCTAAATGATAACTCCCCCTAAACAATTATGATATAACATAAACTAAATGATAACTCCCCCTAAACAGTTCTGATATAACTATCCTAAATTATAACTTCCCGACGCATACCTCGTTCCAACATGATTCCAGTAATATATTTGACTTATGTTTAAACTCGAACATAATGAGCCAAAAAATGTATCTCCTGTAGTGTAGGACATGACATAGATAGTGATCACCTACCGATCTGGGTATATCCTGTAGTGTAGGACATGACATAGATAGTGATCACCCACCGATCTGGGTATATCCTGTAGTGTAGGACATGATATAGATAGTGATCACCTACCGATTCTGGGTATATCATGTAATGTAGGACATGACATAGATAGTGATCACCTACCGATCTGGGTATATCATGTAATGTAGGACATGACATAGATAGTGATCACCTACCGATCTGGGTATATCTTGTAATGTAGGACATGACATAGATAGTGATCATCTACAATCTGGGTATATCCTGTAGTGTAGGACATGACATAGATAGTGATCACCCACCGTTCTGGGTATATCCTGTAGTGTAGGATATGACATAGATAGTGATCACCTACTGATCTGGGTATCTCCTGTAGTGTAGGATATGACATAGATAGTGATCACCTACCGATCTGGGTATATCATGTAATGTAGGACATGACATAGATAGTGTCACCTACCGATCTGGGTATATTCTGTAGTGTAGGACATGACATAGATAGTGATCACTTACCGATCTGGGTATATCATGTAATGTAGGACATGACATAGATAGTGATCACCTACTGATCTGGGTATCTCCTGTAGTGTAGGATATGACATAGATAGTGATCACCCACCGATCTGGGTATATTCTGTAGTGTAGGACATGACATACATAGTGATCACCTACTGATCTGGGTATATTCTGTAGTGTAGGATATGACATAGATAGTGATCACCTACCGATATGGGTATATCCTGTAGTGTAGGACATGACATAGATAGTGATCACCTACCGATCCGGGTATATACTGTAGTGTAGGACATGACATAGATAGTGATCACCTACTGATCTGGGTATATCATGTAATGTAGGACATGACATAGATAGTGATCACCCACCGTTCTGGGTATATCCTGTAGTGTAGGATATGACATAGATAGTGATAACCTACTGATCTGGGTATATCTTGTAATATAGGATATGGTCACGTCTAAGACGGTTCACAAATAGCGGAAACACAACACGAACATACGCAACACAAATAAAGGATAAAGAGGAAACGTTTAAACAAAACACACACTTCTATAACTAGATTAAACGAACGTATAACACATATAACACAAAGACAAAGATAACGACTAAACAATTACACAGATAACATAAACAGAAGTGATAGAAATCAAGATGCCATCAAGACAATACTCCTAACAAAAGATACTCAGAGATTGTTTGACCACCTAACGGCTTTTTTCAACTTATTGTTAAATTCTGGATACAATCCCAGTTTTTTGGAAGCAAGCAAATGCCTAAGTGTTATTTAACTTTTATTAAATAATTCAAAGCTCTCCCTACTGTTCTCTCAGAATCTATCGTTTATTTAAAGAAGGAAAGCCAGCGAATAAACCGAACAGTTACCATCCGACTAGCTGTTTAGGCAAAATACTGGAACCAATAATAACTCAACAGATTAAATAGTGATCACATACAAATTAGTGGATTCAGACAAACCGCAGATCACTTCGTTAGATTGACCAAATCCATAGTAGACTGCTTCAATAACAAACAATGCACTGTCACGTGCTTTCACGATGTTGAGAAAACATTCGACATAATGGTATTAGGTTCAGAATGTCAGAATCAGAACTACTACAGCGCTGACTATCTAACGTAGAGGTGATCTACTCGGAGTATTTCACTCGTGAGGCAGGTCAAGGAAGAGTGGTTAGTTTTATCCTATTCATAATGTGTGTGCTCCTAGACGACCCAGATTACGGATATGAATTACAATTCGCAGACGACATTTCCATTTGAAAGAGTGCATCAGACGATATTTGGATAAGGGCATCAGACGATATTTCCTTTTGAGAGAGTGCATCAGACGATATTTCCATTTGAAAGAGTGCATCA
>NW_013682610.1:0-2575 GCF_000517525.1 Limulus polyphemus | reverse complement strand
TCTGTTCCAACAGTCCTTAACAAAGGTTAGTTATTGATTAGTAAAGTACGTAGCCTAGAACCTCTTTAATCTGGTGTTCTCCACTCATTCTCTTTAATAGAAACATAATGAATGTACAGTATGTTTCATAGAAATTCAATAACACTAACTGTTGCATTTTTAATACTTTACCATTAACGTATTGTTTGATATTTATGTGTTCAATGTGTGAGTTATGTTAACTAGCCATCTATCCGCTAGTCTATCAGTTTAAAAGTAGGGACTGCTAGATCAGATAGCCCTTCTGTAGCTTTGCGCGAATTTCTAAAGAAACCAAACCCTTTAGAGTTGCTGTAAAAATGTGTAACATAATTGTGATTTTACAACAGAAACTTTGTTCTTTGTGTTCTTCTTAGAAACTGCTGCCCTCTGTAGTCACACTATCAGTTCTGCTGTGAATAATCGCTCCTGTTCTCAAGATTCACAACTTCTCCAGGGCTCGAACCATGGTAGGCATGTGGACAGAGGCGGCTATTCCAACCAACCCTTCAGACTGTTCCTCACAGACGCGCATACGTCCAGTCAGGAAGATTCAGTTTACAGACCTGTCTTCATGGACAGAGGAGACGGTTCGAGATTTCCCACTGTTGACCTCGGGGTTTCTTGCTACACGAAGAAGACACTATCAGGTTCTCTTCCTGAAGAAGATACATCACATCTGATTTCTAAGGTATGGCATATCCAGTAGAACTCCAGTTTATCTGAAATATCTATTAATTGAAAGGTGAAATATGTATGAAAGTCATATGTGGGTGGAAATCTCATCAGTTATTATAATTGTTTTTTTTCTTCTTCTGACGACACCGTAACATTAGTAATATTGACATAATTTCTAGCCAGTTACACATTCATCGTGAAACGACATCAGCTCGAAATATGATGTAATATATTGAATGTTTTCACTCTGTAATTGAAGCTTGTTGGTTCAGATGTTAGTTACAGCGACAGTTAGTGTTAAGAAACACCAGTGTCTATGAATGTGTTTAGTTTAACGGTCTGTGAACAAGTTTTCGCGTTACCCGAAGCACGTGACTTAAATAATGACATTTATTATTGCTTCTAACAGTAACTCCGGTGGCTTAGCCATAAGTCTGCTTGCTTGCGACGTTAAAATTCGGGCTTCGATAGCGGTTGTGGGCAGAGAATAGCTAGCCCGTCGTGTAACATCAAACAAACCAAAAATCAGTAACTAATACATCTTACTACTTATGGCAGGAATTACTGAATTAACATGAAAGTTGCAGTTTCTATAGTGATCGGTTTTCTTTTCATGCATTGGGTTAGAGGTTCCACTCGGTTTATTTACCTTACGTTTGTAAGTAAAAGGTACTTATTAGTCATTTTTTTGATCAATTAAAACGTCACTGTAATCTATGTGCTACAGACAAATACAGTTAAAACAAGGTGATTTTGGATATTTAAATTGTCGCTGAGTGAGGTAAAAACACGTGCGGTGATAGGATGTTCTTTAAACAAACAACAGTATGAATAATTGCACGTTAGAAATTTTTACGTGATCCTTTTTTTTCAAACTAACGTAATCATGTGTAACCTAGGAGTTACCAACATTTACAGAAGGGTGAAAAATATTTTCTTAGTGTTATAGCCTTAACACTTGAGGTGTCCAACTAAAAAGTAGCGCTAAAAAAAGTGTTTAATAATTGTTTGTTGTTAGGGTTCCATCATTTTTATTTTACTAAAGCACGTATTATAAAAAACACATAAATAAACGTATTATCTGAAATAATCCTTTTTAAAGAAACTGTGTAATATTTATAAACTACCATGCCGTACCCATACGTTATTTCAGCGTACGTTTACACCGTTTTATTATTTGGCTAAATAATGTATGAATTATAACCGCAACGTTATTTATGTTCCATCGTAAAAAAAAAGCATTTTAATAAATCACGCAACATATTTTATTCAATAACCATTAACGCAGTAATGGGAGAAGTGCGTTAAGAACACCAACTGGAAAACTCCAAAATTAGGGCTCTCCTATTCTTCTGTCACATCGAGTTCTTTAATACCTCGAGGCTAGTGATGAAGCAGGATTCTGTGGGGATTCCTACATGTCGATCGTTTCATGTTCTACACAATAGTTAAACCTAAGGACACAATTCCTATTAAAAGTTTGATAGGTAATATTGATACGTTACTTTATGACAACTGAGCCGAGGATAGGTTACGTAACATCTAATTAATACCAAATGTTCTAGTAACGATACTTTAAGTCTTGAGAAACGTGGCTTTGTAGTAAATCAATAAGGCATATTTTATGTTGACTTCTAGAGTCGTGGAGAATCGTTACCTCGGACTACAATAATAGTCAGTAACAGTACAGAATTCACATCATATTTCTGTACCTCGGACTACAATAATAGTCAGGAACAGTACAGAATTCACATCATATTTCTTTACCTCGGACTACAATAATAGTCAGGAACAGTACAGAATTAACATACTATTTCTTTACCTCGGACTACAATAATAGTCAGGAACAGTACAGAATTAACATACTATTTCTTTACCT
>NW_013682609.1:0-2577 GCF_000517525.1 Limulus polyphemus | reverse complement strand
TTACACCAGATCATTGTTACTTGTTAACAGAAGGAACAGGTATGTTACACCAGATCATTGTTACTTGTTAACAGAAGGAACAGGTATGTTACACCTGATCCATGTTTCTAAATATACGTAGGGTATAGGGTATATTTTTTTTTTACCAGCTGATGTTACAACCTAAAGGTTATTTCATACTAGTTTACCAAGGGAATGGTAATTTTGCAACATAATTTTATGCCGTACCAGTGGACAAAATGTTTCTATAATGTCACTTTTAAAATGGCTTGGTGGCTTTTCTTTATATTTAATAAGTTAACTTAATGTAGAGAGAGCATATTTGTGGTACATCAGGTAATAGCAGGGTACAGGGGTATCACACTATGTTCACATGAAATGGGTGTTTTTAGGAAAATGTAAATAGTAACATTTTATTAGATACTTAGGTTCTGAAAATCAACCAGGTTCTGTGTTTTACATCCATTAATCCTTATTTGTTTACATTCTAGGTCACCGAAAGAGTGCTGTGGAACGTCTTGAGGAGAGTAAGGCTAACTATGTGAAGTCCGAGAGAGTACTGGATAGTAGGCAGCCCTTCAAACACAGTGCCTGCCTTCAGCTGTCTACTCAATCTCAACGTGATTCTCTCTTGAAGGGGGCATCAAAATATTCACAGATATATGAAACCCTAAATAGTGAATGTCAGAGCGGAGGTCAGCAAAGACCAATCGGTAGGGAATGGACCAAGTCTCGTTCTGAAACAAAGTACTCTCAAATGTCCAGGAACCTTCCGTTATGTCATCAGGTAACAGGACGATCCATTGAAAACCTAAAACACTTCAAGTTTAGAGAAGAGGAAACCAATTTTTCTGACACTAAGGATCTGTGTGGAAATACTGATCCTGTCTCAAAGTGTAACTCTCATGAAATCCAGCAAACGACTTATAGTGTTAATAAAAGTATGCCAGATCTTTCTCAATCTAAAGGCAAACAAGTAAGATGTGCTCATCACTCTTCTTCTTCTGAGAGTTGTGAAACAACATCCCTTAGTACAAGTCCCAGGCTTTCTTCTATCCCTCATCACGAGACTAGAAACTCTGCTTTTAGAAGTGATGATAATGCTGATGACAGTGATTATGATGATGTCATTGAAAGTGACCCTGATGATGTCATTAGACAGGCTTATCATGAATCAAACAAGCATGCTATGTCTGTACTGATCACATCAGAAAGTGGCAGTGTGCGGAGAAAGCCCACGGGTCGGTCCAAATCAGATGTTGGTTATCGGTATAGCCGTAATCAACCCTCCTTGAAATTCCATAGGATGACCAACAGGTGTTCCCCAGAATTAGAACGTTTCTTTGACAGTATGGGACTTGAATCCAGCATATGGAAACAGTTAACGGGGTCTTCTACAACATCCTCACCCCCGCAGTTTTTTGGATCCGGCAGCTCAATCAATACTGATGATCATCGGTCACAAGTGTGCAGCGAGGACTCTATGCAAGATAACTTGAGCAATAAAGATGGATTGCGGGGTCAGGACCTGTTAGATCATGGTCCAGTTGAGACATCTATTATTGAAAAAAAATGCTCGTGTCATAAAATGGCTTTTTAACTGTAGGAAAGCAACAGAAGACAATGGATTGTGATGCTGGCCTCACTTTAGCTCAGAAATACTCTTGAGAAAGGTTTATATTTTTATTTAAGATAACTTTTTTTATATTTGTTACACCCATTTTGTTAACTTATTAGTTTTGTTTCTTTTAAGTGGTTTTTAAACTTTTTATTGTGGTATTGAACAAATAAACATTTAGAGGAAGAATTTTTGTGGTTATTTCTCATGTAATAAGTTTTTGTTGCTGGTTTTTACAAATAATATGAAAATATCCGAGTGTAATTGGATGAAACTAGGGAACGTACGAAATGCTAAAGGTTACATAATTATTTCATTGACTTCTGTTGTTAAATTGTGAAGAAATTATATTAATTTGATTCAACATATAACTACCAGGTGGAAATTATAATAAAAAGATAAATAAAAAAACTTAACATGCATTAAGTTTCTTTAGTATCCATTTTTAAAATTATTAATAAAAATGTTTTTTCTTGCAGGATTCTGTCATGGATACTGGAAGAAATATTGATTTTTTAACAGACCAGGAAATACACATTTCTGTACATATTTCTGACAGCTTTCCCCCAGTGTCAGGGAGATGTTTGGCCTTTTTATTATATGTATATATAGTTGGATTTTGTAGAATGTTTACAACACACTTTGTATTTTCATCATTGTTCATCAGAGAATATATGATTCATCACAGTGACAATTTTCACAAACAAATAAACGTTTCCTCCATTGTTTAGGTTAACAAATAAAACTAAATAAAGACAGGTCGAGGGATTATGTTGTGTGCTCTGTTATTTTCATATTTCCTTCTACTTCAGCAGAATGTAGTCAACATTGTTCCACCCGTGTCAGTAATACCCTGTCTATAAACGCTGTTACACCTGTGTTGGTAATACCCTGTCTATAAACGCTGTTACACCTGTGTTGGTAATACCCTGTCTATAAATGCTGTTACACCTGTGTCA
>NW_013682608.1:2204-3419 GCF_000517525.1 Limulus polyphemus | reverse complement strand
AAAATAATAAGATAATCAGCGGTTTAAATATGAACGTTTATCTAATATATGGTAGGGTAGGACCTTGAATATCTCAGTGATTGTAAGGCTTGTTTATTGTTGGAAATATGATACTTTTATCTTATAAGTAAATTAACGTTACATTATTTTTTAACGCTAATTTTATTATGAATTTTCGTTAAAATGTTATATATATATATACACTTATTATATTTTTATTGCTTTATTTTTATACTTGTAAGGATTATCTTACATTGTTAGCTTAATATATGGATTTAGAGCTAACTTGTATCTCTTAAAATGGCCGAAACTCGTGACATATTACTAGGGTTAGGGTCGAAAATAACGATAAATGCGAAGATATCCAACTGAATCATTAAATTCTATATTTTTAATCATTACGAGTTCATGTTTTATAATAACACTCTCGGTTAAACTAATTATTAAATTAATTTTTATTTGTGATCTATGTTGGTATCTTCTTTTGAACAGGCTAATTAAGTATACATTCAAAAATTTGGTATCGTTCAGTAGTAGTGTTACATGATCTGTAGCCTAGTTTTATATTTCTTGGATGATGATGATGATGTCAGCGAGCAGAAGAGTGAGAATGATGTAAGCGACAGAAATCTTAACAGCCTGCATGAACACAGTACATATTTCTTAGACGACGATGATGTCACTAAACAGAAGAGTGAGAATGATGTAAGCGACAGAAATCTTAACAGCCTGCATGAACACAGTACATATTTCTTAGACGACGATGATGTCACTAAACAGAAGAGTGAGAATGATGTAAGCGACAGAAATCTTAACAACCTGCATGAACACAGTACATATTTCTTAGACGACGATGATGTCACTAAACAGAAGAGTGAGAATGATGTAAGCGACAGAAATCTACACCTTAATCGTAACTTTTATATTATCGTATTTTAGAAGTAAGGTTTTTCCTGTTAGAAGACACGTTAATATTTTTACACAACCAAGTTAAGAAAAACTATAAAAAAAAAGGAAAACTTGTAAAATTACATATTATGGAAACTTTGACTTTTACAAAATATAAGTTTAATGTATTTTAGTGTATTCTTAATGAATATAAACTTTTTTTTTTTCGTTTGATAAACTTGGTTTTCGTTATCCTGTTAATGAAAATAGCAATATATTAGTGTTTATGTAGATGCTGAATCACATCATCAAAGTACCTCGCTAGTA
>NW_013682608.1:0-1362 GCF_000517525.1 Limulus polyphemus | reverse complement strand
AGACGTCACTAGTAAGAGTAGAAAGTCCAATAAAAGCCTTCAAGACATCACTGGCAAGAGTAGAAAGTCCAATAAAAGCCTTCAAGACATCATTGGGTTATTTGAAACTGAAAATTAATCACTTAGATACATATGGACTAGGTCATGACAATGGTAATTTTGACCTCTGATCTCATCAGTCAACAATCTTACCATACTACAGTATCGTCTAGGCGAAAAATTCATACATAAAAACGTGTATATGATTCCCTAATTTTTATTCAAAACATATGAAATGTCAAAACCAAATTAAAAAAATACATATGTATTGATATGGTTGAAAATAATACATGATTATATATATATTCAAATAATACTATAATATCAAAATTTCTATAACCACTAAAAATCAAGTACAGAATAAAATGAAAGTGATATTTATCATATATCGATTAATATGGCCAGGTGGTTAGGGCACTCGACTCGCAATGTGAGGGTCGCGAGTTCGAATCCCCGTCCCACCAAACATGCTCGCCCTTTCAGCCGTGGGGGCGTTATTATGTGACGGTCGTTGGTAAAAGAGTAGCCCAAGAGTTGGCGGTGAGTGGTGATGACTAGCTGCCTTCCCTCTAGTCTTACACTGCTAAATTAGTAGCTTTCGTGTAGCTTTGCGCGAAATTCATAACAATTACTAAACAGAAAAGATAACACAATATTTCACAAAAAAAAGTTGAGTTGTCACGTTTTAAAACTCATTCTTTAACTTTGGAATGCTGGGTATTTTCTCGATGATATAGATCTCAGCAAAAATGAAATCTTCTAGTTCTACAATAGCACTTCATTCTCTTAGTAGTCTGTACGTTTAACACACAACACACTCAGTTAAGCTATGTTGAAACACCATTAACATTACAGTATTTCAATAACACTTCCGTTTCACGTTGTTCCCTTCTAGCTTCGTCGGGTTTGTATTATATATGTCGGTTTCACGATGCCAACGTGTCGCTTCTGATATCGGTTTCAGGTATTTCGCGGTCTTTTCTTCACGAATTAATGGATAGTCTCGTTCTCGGTTTCCAGTGTTTCGACGCACTCGTTACTTGTTCTCGACAATAAATCAAGCTGATTCTATTAATTTTGCCTATTAATTTCATTACTAATATCATATATTTATAATCTACTATCCTCGTCGATTTGCTTTTTATCTACTCAGATTTTGTCATTAATCTAAGTAATTATCAGGGGCCTACTTAATTTAGCGATTCAGAGTCACTTAATTCCACTGCCTCAGTAGTTCCACAACATGACAAGTTTTTATTATATTTTCCAGCTCTCTTCCTCTTCTTGGAGTTCGAATCCCCGTCACACCAAACATGCTCGCCC
>NW_013682607.1:2198-3533 GCF_000517525.1 Limulus polyphemus | reverse complement strand
CATTTACTTGCAAGGAGTTTGTTGAAGAATAGTAAGGTTATTTCACATTAGACAAGAAATATCACAACTATTAAATAAAACCAAATGAATGTTAAAGTGTCAATACCCACAATCAGACAGCATAAATTTTTTCAGATATGCTGTTATGCATATTATTTAAAGTTTATATAACAAGCACAGTGGTTTCACTTCAATGAGTAAACTAAGTCTTATTTTTCGTTCTTGTTGTTTAAGCTTATTCTTTTTGTTATCCCTTCGGGGTGGATTCTTGTACGTGGTGAAGGGACCTCCCAGGGAAGGTTCTGTATTTTCCGTTACCTTCTCTGGGATCTAAACATCCATCCATGTGTTTGCTGTGCATGGTGACCCATGAAGGGGAGGAGAGAATCCTGGTGGTTGAGTGGTGTCTGGGACACTGCAACACACCACTTTGGCCTTTTTCAACGGGTGTTGTGGACGTCATGTATGATGCTGGTGTTTGGGTATAGTGCTCACGAAACCCTGGCATTGCTGCAGTGTCCTTGTTTGACATTGTAATGCGTCCCCTCATAGAACTCCATGGTGGGGTCAGTGTGAACTGATTCTTTCTCTTTTATATTATGGATCCCCCAAATCCAAAAACAAATTGAAAAAACTCCACTCATTGGTAAACGACCACACTTTGAAGACTCCAAACAGCAGTCTCTTCCACATTATGCACCTGTACCTCATTTACTGATCCTGCATTTACTGTCTGATAAATCTTTAGGGCAAATGTCTCCCTTTTTTATACAGAAGTTGATTAGAGGGGCTTGCTGGCTCTCCAAAGCTAGTTAAGAAGCTCTGTTCTGGAGACATCTAAGTGGAAACATCCACAGCTAAACACAGTGAACTTCTCCTGAGTTCCAAGGCCATTGGGGATATGCCCATTGAGGTTACTTCCCATGCTTCATGAGTCATTGTTGAGAGGGACTTGAAGAACATCCCCGAGTCAGAGATCCTCGCTGGTTTCTCCAGCCAAGGAGTTTCAGCACTTTGAAGGATCTCCACTCGTCAAGATGGAATTATGGTGCCGACCACTGTTCTCATTTTGACATTTTCATCGCCACATCCACCTGCCGCTGTTAAGGCAGGTTATTTGAACTGTAAGGTATGGCCATATATTCCTAATGCTCTCCGATGTTTCTAGTGCCAACGGTTCAGTCATTCAAAAGCATCTTGTTGTGTTTCTGTGACATGTGCTCATTGTGGTGGCAAGGACCACGACGCCTACGAGTGTGAACTGGACCCACACTGTGTTAATAGTAGTTGTTCTCACCCCTCTTACTTTAAATCTTGTCCTAAGTGGGTGGAGGA
>NW_013682607.1:0-1243 GCF_000517525.1 Limulus polyphemus | reverse complement strand
TGATTATGTAGGTTTCAAAATGATTTGTAAAACTAATTTTCACTACATGTATAAATGTCAACTATTTTTAGAAGCACGTATAGCTGACTTCTTTTTGGAGTATATGTATGTTTTAATTTTCTGTTATTACATAGAAAAGTAATCTTTTTCTCAACATCATCATCATAAGTATAGCACTTAGAACCAAGAGAAGATTACATAAATCG
Organism: Limulus polyphemus; assembly: GCF_000517525.1. NCBI lineage: Eukaryota > Metazoa > Arthropoda > Merostomata > Xiphosura > Limulidae > Limulus > Limulus polyphemus. Next base: position 1,037 of record NW_013682607.1, on the reverse strand, counting down.
TGTTGGCCACATATATGTCTTTGATATCTTAATGTTAGAAGAACTAAGCAATATTGGTTGAGTTCAAAGAGTATATCAAATAAGAACTCCCTGTCCATCAAGGTTTAGTATTACATTATATATTAGATAGACTTCTTACTTTATTTTATAGTGTTTGAAGAGAATCAAGTGAATGGAGCATTGTTTCTTGCTGTATGTAGAGGAAAAGTTAGTGAAGGGTTAGACTTTGCTGACAACAATGCCAGGGCTGTGATTACAGTGAGTAACACAATCTAGTGACATGCTATTTGATAGGTCATATATTTTTAATCACCCCCCTAAAAGCATGCATATCAACATTAAAAAATTTAATATATATTTTTTTTTCAGACTTGATTTTTGTTTAATAATTATAAAATTGTTTTACTTTTCATTTATAAAAAATCAGTAAAGCAGATTGATTTTATTTTATCAAGCAGCTGCATTTTCTTTTTTATTTCTAATGTTTACATTAATTCTTGATTATAATTTGAATTTTTTTTCATGGAGGATATTATTCAATCTTTGCTTAGTTGCTGCTTGTTGGTGTTTTAATTTTAAAACTTTAATGAAGGATTTAACATGGAAGACCTGTGAATATTGATAATACCTCTAATGTAATGATCTATATTTGTTAGGTTGGAATCCCATTCCCAAATGTTAAAGATCTTCAGGTTTGTGATTTGTATTACTTTAACTCTCTGTTAAATCCCTGCATTGATAAACTTGTCAAAAGAAATATGTCAATATTTGTTCAATTTATTCTTATTTAATACAAGTTCCAGATCTGCCAACTCTTACGATTTAGGTATAATTGCTCTTTTTTTTCATTTTCCCCCTGTACGAATTGTTATGTTATTTTACGATTTTATGCAAAATTCCAGAATTTTTTGAACAGCCTTTTTTTCTGCTAATAGTTTTCCGAAAATAATTCCTCACTCTCCACTTTGTCTATTAAAAAAGCATGCGAGTAGTAAGCATCTAAGGTGCACTTATCATTTTTGGAGAGGAAAGTGGTG
>NW_013682606.1:0-2580 GCF_000517525.1 Limulus polyphemus | reverse complement strand
CATCACCTTTAGCTAAATCTTTAGATCACATTTTACAGAACTTAAACATCACCTTTAGCTAAATCTTTAGATCACATTTTACAGAACTTAACCATCAACTTTAGCTAAATCTTTAGCTTACATTTTACAGAACTTAACCATCACCTTTAGCTAAATCTTTAGATAACATTTTACAGAAGTTAACCATCACCTTTAGGTAAATCTTTATCTTACATTTTACAGAACTTAACCATCACCTTTAGCTAAATCTTTATCTTGTTCTGTAAAATGTAAGATAAAGATTTAGCTAAAGGTGATGGTTAAGTTCTGTAAAATGTTTAACTATCACCTTTAGCTAAATCTTTATCTTACATTTTACAGAACTTAACCATCACCTCTAGGTAAATCTTTAGCCTACATTTTACAGAAGTTAACCATCACCTTTAGGTAAATCTTTATCTTACATTTTACAGAACTTAACCATGAACTTTAGGTAAATATTTATCACATTTTACAGAACTTAACCATCAACTTTAGCTAAATCTTTAGCCTACCTTTTACAGAACTTAACCATCACCTTTAGGTAAATCTTTAGATCACAATTTACAGAACTTAACCAGCACCTTTAGGTAAATCTTTAGATCACATTTTACAGAACTTAACCATCATCTTTAGCTAAATCTTTATCTTACATTTTACAGAACTTAACCAGCACCTTTAGGTAAATATTTAGCTTACATTTTACAAAACTTAACCATCACCTTTAGGTAAATCTTTAGATCACATTTTACAGAACTTAACCATCTCCTTTAGGTAAATCTTTATCTGATTCTAAAACAGGGTTATGAATACTTATGTTATTTTCCTTTTTTTTTTCTTTAGAGATTTCTGAAATTGTTTTGCTATTCTTGCATTTAGAATACCAAACAAGTTTAAGATACTAATCTAATCTACAAACCAAAATAAAAGTTTTGTAGTTTAGTCTCAATAAAGTTCAGTTTAGTAGATTATTGAAAAGCCATAGCTGTTACATTTAAAAACAAAAAAATATATTAGAAAATTTAAGTAAAATTTTCTGTTTTATAATAAAAAATGGCCTCTAAGCTTTTGTATCTAGAAATTCTGCTCTGAGTTTACATTAAGCCTAATACTTAACACTTTACTGAACCCACAAAAAGCCTAATACTTAAGACTACATCTGAACCTACTTTATGCCTAATACTTAACACTTTATCTGAACCTACATTAAGCCTAATCCTTAACACTTTATCTGAACCTACATTAAGCCTAATCCTTAACACTTTATCTGAACCTGCATTAAGCCTAATACTTAACACTCCAGCTGAGTCTACATATTTTCTTTATACATTTTTCATTTCGATGGAACAGCCACAATTGACCAACAGGCTCCTTGTTGTCCCTTAAATGTTAAATTAGCTCATCAGCTGAATCTACACAAACCCTAATACTTAACACTCCAGCTAGGCATTTCTAACATACGAACAAAAGTTTTTTACTTAATTTCATGGTATATGTTTGTTTTCAAACTATACATTTTAAACTTTAATAGAGCCTGCTTGATTAAAGAATTATTATTTTTTTAAGGTAGTATTTGAAACACCTTGAAAGAAAAGCATGTACAACCTAGTATGGACCAGTGGTGTATTTAATGATCAGGGCAATGCACCAATGTACAACCTAGTATGGACCAGTGGTGTATTTAATGATCAGGGCAATGCACCAATGTACAACCTAGTATGGACCAGTGGTGTATTTAATGATCAGGGCAATGCACCAATGTACAACCTAGTATGGACCAGTGGTGTATTTAATGATCAGGGCAATGCACCAATGTACAACCTAGTATGGACCAGTGGTGTATTTAATGATCAGGGCAATGCACCAATGGGCCCACTAAGAAAATTGCACAGAGTAGTTTGAAGTGTTAAAAATGCCGCTGGTATGGACTCTTGACAATTTTGTAAAGGTAAGTCACATGGTAAAATGAATGATCAGCCAGAAAAAGTCCCTTTAAAACTGTGTGTGATTTTTTAAAAGGAATTTTGAACAATTCCATCCCTACAGTGATATTATATAAGTAAGCTTACACAAACTGGTGGGAAATAGCCAATAAAAATTATTTTATCTCTGTAGTGGCATTACATAAGCGTGTTTACACAAACATGTGAAAAATAGCCAATAAAAATTACATTAACTCTGTAGTGACATCGAATAAGCAAGTTTACACAAACAAGTGAGGAATAGGCATTAAGAATTATTTAAAAAAAAAAATGTTACAAATTGCTCAAATGACTTTCACATGGTGGTTTGGAAGGAAAAGAACTCGACTATTCAAAGACAACTTTTGTTGTCTTATGAAATGAAGGACTGACATGTTATGGCTTCATTTAATGTTTGTTTGTTACGAATTGTTACAATAGCGGGATTCACCAACACATTATAACACCCCCATAACTGAAAGGGCGAGCATGTTTGGTGACAGGGATTTGAACCCGCAACCTTCAGATTACGAGTCGAGTGCACTAACCACCTGGCCTTTGGTTCAATGTTTCACACGAATCATATTTTCAAACTGCTTCA
>NW_013682605.1:1989-3449 GCF_000517525.1 Limulus polyphemus | reverse complement strand
CTTGACCAAACAGGTTGTCCACTATTCAGGGATGATAAATAAATTTATCATTAGTGAAATCTTAACGTCATAACTATTCATCATAATTGCTTTATGCCACAAATACAACTCCGCATAAGCCACAAACAGCTATAAAAATCAAATAAAATGTAATTATTTCTTCGCGGGTAACAAGCTATTATATGTTTCTTTTAAAAAATGGTTAACCTGTTTTAAAAACGATACATATGAGCACAAAGAATTTTGGGGAAATTTCTTAATAGAAAGAAGCTAAAAAAAAAGACTATACTCCAAAAAATATATATGACAAAATTTAGAATAATTCGGCGTAATTGTATATAAAAAAAAAAAGATGTTTTCAAACATATTCTCTCAACACCGTATTCCACGTAAGAAGCACATGTTTCTTCTAAACAATAGGCGATAAGCATAGATTATTTAAAAATATCATATATTCACATCATAAAGATGTGTCAAGATCTAAGAAGTAGAGTTTCTAAGACGAGGATATATCTTCTTTACATTTAATATCACTGGAAAGCAATGTAGAAAATCGTATTTATTCTCAGGACAAACTTAGCGGTTCTTTAGTATTTAACTGGTTGAGCTTAACAAAGAACAAATAAATAAATAAAATGAATCAAAATGTCTGAAAAAATAATATATATTATATTCTGAAATATAGATCAACTTGGGACCAGGACCATCCAGGTAGAGGCCTACAACATGTTTCTCCCCAAAAAGTGCAACGTTTTGTAACAGATGTTTGGAAAATAGGCCAGCAGGGTATGGGTTCACCAAGAGAAGGCTTCCATTCATATCTTCCGTTCAACTGTCGCATACCGGTCAAGTCGTCAGTGGATTTCTGTGCGATCAGACTATTGAAACGGGCTCCGGGAAACCGTCGTACTCATGCACTATGTTGCTTATGGAAAGCTGTAGATAGGAGGGGTGTGATTCGGAAATAACAGCCGTATAACGGCGCCTTTTGCAATAAAAACTATGCTGTAGGTTTATTGTCAGATAAGTCATGATCTGACATGGCAGCTTAGACTGTAACGACGTGGTGAAGCTCCAAAATCATTGTAATATAATGCACTTAACCTTCTGTACACCATGTCATACGAGGCACCGTTCCTAGACAAATAACATCCAGGCTTTATCTTGGTTAGCTCAGAAACGCGATCTGAACCCAAATGAATTAATTGGGGAGTTTTTAGGAAGACATCTAACGGAAGACCCCAAAATCTTACCACATCTGAGCTATTTTGCAAAGGGAACAACAGATAGTGACAAGCGTTAGTTACAATTGTTTTTTATAAGTTTGGTAATAACGTTAACAGAAAGAAGAAACCTTACCTCAGTGTGTTGTTTTGTAAAGCTAGGAATCATCCGGTCATTTTAATACGTGAAACAGCAGCTAATTTTGGAACATTAGTTTCTAAAGGTACAATACTTTC
>NW_013682605.1:0-1120 GCF_000517525.1 Limulus polyphemus | reverse complement strand
TGGCTGCTTGTGTGTGTGTGTGGATTTGCCGGTAAAGTGGTAACCGTAGTTTAAGCACGATAATCATTAGGCTACTCCAAGCCAAAAAATGTAAGCAGAAAAAAATTATTAGCTAAAAGTTGGATTTATAAGTTTTAATTCGTGAGTGAAAGTTTTGTTTTGGTGACAGAGCTTGTTACCGACACATAATTCATGATATCATAGTCTATTAGCATAAAAACTATTTAGGAATGTACTACAAAGTAATTCCAAAACTGAAATATATCTTGAGAAAAAATGTCACATTCAATTGTTTATTAACAAGGGTTATTCGACTAGTAAAAAACAAAAATAAAGTAAGACAAGGCTCGAGTATCTAAATTACTCTACTTCACGTCACCGAGAGAAAGATCAATAACATATAGAATAAAATAAAGGAAGCTAGACGATGTTAACTGGCAATATATCTTCAACTTGAATGAAGCACATTTTTATCTAAATGACTGTAATAAATACTGAGTAGTACTTTACAGTTCTGATGGCGACAAGGCAGTTTAAAAACGGCTCCTTCTGTAAAAGAACACTATCCTTGATGACCACTGAAATAAGCTATCAAAACAGCCTGCACTTGCTAGAGGATCCTAAACTCAGAAAGTAAAACACACTGTAGTGAAAGCTGACACCAGAATCTAACCTATAATGACCTAAACAGCATTCTTAACACTAACTGAGGCCAACTAACAGCAGTAAACTCTCCCTCAAACTCTTACATTTGTCACACTTAGCCAACATATATATTTATGTAACCTCACGAACATTTAACATAACTGAGAAGAAAACGTACATTTAGTTGTTTTTTGTTTTGTTTTTATTTTAGAAACTGGGTTTCATGTGTGTTTTCAATGAAGATTTACACCATAGACACTGTTTTCATGCATGACTAATTAAGGAAATACTAGACCTATTTCTAAGTATGTTACGTTATATATCCTCAAAGTAATTACAACATTTATCAATATTTAATTTTGAATATCATAAGACATTAGTATTAGACCTATTATATTTTTAAATGCTACATTATTTATCTAGTTCTTTAGGAATTTTCAAGTATTAGAAGACGGTAATAAAATCGTTATTATTT
>NW_013682604.1:0-2581 GCF_000517525.1 Limulus polyphemus | reverse complement strand
TGTAACACAAAGACCAAGATTAAAATGTGTTGTAGCTTTATACAAGCTATGTGACACACAGACTTGTGTTAAAATGTATTGTAGCTTTATACAAGCTATGTAACACACAAAGACCCATGTTAAAATGTGTTGTAGCTTTATATAAGCTATGTAACACACAAAGACCCATGTTAAAAATGTGTTGTAGCTTTATACAAGCTATGTGACACACAAAGACCCATGTTAAAATGTAAGCTGTTTATAGTTTTCCAGTATTGTAGACCTAAGGTTCTAAAGTGTTAACTTGTCCAATTGATGAAAATGGTTATTGTAGGTTATGAAGAGACGGTCTGACCCTCCACTAAGAGAACAGAGGTACAATTTAAATCACTGGCTAATCCAAGAAGCAGAGATGAGGCGTATTACAGAACAAAATGAGAGACAGAGACTTAGACCGGCAAATGACCCTCAAGTGATGCACAGTAGGAGGTCTGCATCAGCGTATCCTCTCTCTAATGGTGATCGGACAAATAGAAACCACCCTAGGCCTGTCTCTATGCCTCCTCGTAAACCTCCGCACACAGTTGCTCAAGTTTCTTCTGGTCGTAGTCTGGACGAGCTATGGAAGCTTCAGTCTTCTGTCCCCGTCGGACAGACCAGAAGCCAATCTCATGGTAACCTAAACAACCTGAACTACAGGAACGAGTTCATTCAGCCTGCTACTACGTCCAACACAAGATACAGTAGAGGGTTTCCTGAACATCAGGAGCACATGTTGTCTGTGAGTGGAAGGAAAAGATGTTCTCATTGTAGTGAAGAACTAGGTTTGTAGTAAAATATTAGTGTTCATTTATGTGTAGTGACGAACTAGGTTTGTAATAAAATATTAGTGTTCGTTTATGTGTAGTGACGAACTAGGTTTGTAGTAACATATTAGTGTTCATTTATGTGTAGTGAAGAACTAGGTTTGTAGTAAAATATTAGTGTTCATTTATGTGTAGTGAAGAACTAGGTTTGTAGTAAAATATTAGTGTTCATTTATGTGTAGTGAAGAATTAGGTTTGTAGTAAAATATTAGTGTTCATTTATGTGTAGTGAAGAACTAGGTTTGTAGTAAAATATTAGTGTTCAATAATGAATAGTGACGAACTAGGTTTGTAGTAAAATATTAGTGTTCATTTATGTGTAGTGAAGAACTAGGTTTGTAGTAAAATATTTGTGTTCGTTTTATGTGCGAGTTCATAGGTGTCAGAATTATAAATCTTTCACATGTCGAGCTGTTAAAAAGTGTCATTTTTCTATCATTGTTACAAAACAAAAATAGCTTTGCAAGTATATAATATACAGATATGGCAAACTGTGATTAACGAGAGATAAAGCTCGGATAATACAAAGTTTCATATATTTTTAAAGAATGGCTGGCACAGATATGACATGTTTCAAGGTAAATGACAAAACCAACCAAAGATGAAATTACTTCCTACAAAAGGAGGATGTATTTTTTCAAAATCACTCAAGTTATTAAATTTATTGGAGTTAATTTTTGCAGTAAGTAACTCTCATTTTTTATGTCAAAAGAAAATTTAGGATATTACATTATATCAGTCAAAAGTTTTGAAATTGTAAAACTTGGTGTAAGGGTTAAGCTACAGCCGTGCACACACCCATAGCTGTAACGCACAGCTGTAGTTTAACCCTTACATCAAGCTAGCTTATGAACACACACACACACACACATTCATAAGCTCTTTGGACTTTAGAAACATTTTTAAAACGTAATCACTGAAGTTTGTATTTCTCCTGTTTGTTTTCAACGGTATCTTTTACCAGGTTCTGTCACAGTTTTTATTTCCTTTAAAAACTTTGCTAAAAATAAATAAATAAATTATTAGATGTTGTTAATTTCCAGCTAACTCTGATCAGTAATTCAAGTTATCTAATTGGTTGATGAAATATTAGGACGAGGAGCGGCTATGATCATAGAGTCTCTCCAGTTGTTCTACCACATCCATTGCTTCCGCTGTTGTGTATGTCAGGCTCAACTGGGAAATGGATCTTGTGGTACGGATGTCCGTGTACGGAACAACAAGCTGCACTGTCAGAACTGTTACAGCAATGATGACGGTTAGTTGGCTCTGATGTTTTCAATCTCATTTATTCAGTTACTTTTACATATTAAGCATAGCTTCATTCACTTCCAGAGGTTGGTGTACAGAGTACACGTTAAAGTTAACTGTTTAAAATGATACATTTTAATACTACTTGTTAGGAAAAAAGTGTAATTCTTATGTTGTAAACAAAACGTTTTTAATACAAATGGCTGTTTTAAACATTATACCCTGAACCTAGTCACTAAATGTTGTAACTGAACAAAGAGAAAAACTATTGGTAATATGAGAGCATGTAGTATTAGGTTCTGAAGTTTATAAAACCACTCACAAGCAGTAGAATAAGGTTCTGAAGTTTATAAAACCACTTGCAAGGGGTAGTATTAGGTTCTGAAGTTTATAAAACCACTCACAAGCAGTAGAATAAGGTTCTGAAGTTTATAAAACCTCTCAAAACGGTAGTATTAGGTTCTGAAGTTTATAAAACCACTCAC
>NW_013682603.1:1225-3148 GCF_000517525.1 Limulus polyphemus | reverse complement strand
CAATTGCCATTTGTATCGCAAACGGTGGTACAAACATGCGCAGTGAAAAATCTATTCTAAAAAATGTTTGTACTTGTGTAATTTTTCTTCATTTCTATATCTGTAGTAATCAGTAATCAATCTAAAAACACAAATTTTATGCTGATTACACAGGCCTGCGAATTTAAACAAGTTGTTTCGGTTATATTAACGTATTTTCCATAATTCAGCTACGCAGATTTCGAAAATGATATTCCTTGTTTTGTATCACGTAAGGATTTGTTTACAAATCGGGAAGAAAGAAAAAACTTACTTAGATGAAATTATTTCGTTTACCACAATGAGCATTTATTATTATTATGTTTGTTAGAAAATATAAAAAATTTCAAAACAATAAAACTATCGGAGGCCTGTGTTATTTGACGATATATAAGCAAAATTAAGTTACTGGAAAACATATTCCTTGTAGTATTTATATTCAATGGACCAATGCGCATGCGTAGAAAAGTGGTACACGCACTTATTTTTACTTTGGTAAATTTGTTAATGGCTCCCTTCTCTACCAATCTAAATTTGCTTCCGGCACTCCTGTTAAATCAATCAAACAAACAAAAAACGCGGGGTAGAAGGTACAGCAAACAGTCTCCGGGAAACAGTCTCCAGTTTTTGTACGTCAGTTAATTTGTGAATGAAATGTAAATTAAGCGTTTCCTTAGCATCTATTAACGTTAATAGCATCTATTAATATATTAACGTTATTCAATGACAGATGACTATAAAGCGCAAGAGTTTAGAGTTGTATCACACAAAGTGCAGCAGTTAAGCAAAATTTCTCTTCAACAAACTGATTTTTGTCGTTCAGAACAAAATATCAAACATCAAAGTCAACAGTTTAACTTTGAAATTGTTACTAGTTTCAAATAGTTCACAAATACCACAATTCCTAGCAGCATTCTCGTTTGTTTCAGTATTTTCACGCAAAGCTCCACAAAAGGTTACCTTAGCCGTCCTTAATTTTAAGTGATAGACTAAAGGGAAAGTAGCTAGTCAATCCCACCCACCGCCAACTTTCGACTACCTCTTGTCTGTCTGAATAGTGAGATTTGACAGTCCTTCTTATAATGCACCCATGATCTCAAAGTAAGGAGCGAGTTATTATTATTACTTTTTTTGTAATAACAGGACGCGAACCATTAATTTGGAATTCACCGTTCAAGGACACTAACAATTGTTCCACGCCTGGCCTACTCTTCAATTCGTTTAAAAAGTTCCCTTATTTTGAGATCAAGATATAGTTCCCAATTTGTTTAGGTATACCAGATAACGTTAAATGTTTCAATTAAGATTTCATGTTTTTGCCATTAGAGGTCAGTATGTTAACATGTCACCGAGCTGCTATTTCATATACTCGTGATTGTGTCCGCCAAGAGCACAATAACCAGATACCCTTGACAACAGAGTAATGCCGTATTTCTATACAGCACTGCTAAGCTTTCATCAACAAATACGCTACCAATCATAGTTAGTTTGTTGTTGTTTTCGTTTAAAGCGATTGCAGTTGTTGCCCTAGGCTTGAAACAAATCCAAACATATGTACTTCAGAACTTTTGAGTATCTGACAAAACCAGTTTAATTTAAACTCGGAATGATTATAACCATGGTAGTGACGTAACTAACACCTCCAGCAAAAAAAACACTAGTCACTAGACAAGTGACGTCAATGTATCTTAATACGTAAATTTATTAATACGTTATTTATATTGACTTAATCATAGTTTTAAGGGAAAAGCGCGATTACCTAATAAAATATGTTGTTATTGATTACTTCTATGGTTGTATTTTTCATAATTAAACTAATAAAAGATGTTTGCTCAAACGTTGTGATTCACTTTGTTTTTTAACCAGTGTTCAGCCAATTTTTAAATTGGTTATAAAAGTGTTCGA
>NW_013682603.1:0-659 GCF_000517525.1 Limulus polyphemus | reverse complement strand
CTTGTGTCGCTTAAGTTTCGTCGGAACGAAGTTACGGAAAATCAATTAACAAACGGAGACGTAACAATTGGATGGTTACTGTCGAAATTGTAAATAACTGCTCTTGTTATGAACTTTAAAGCAGAGGTTCTCAACTAATGATATACGCCAGTGGGGGAAGGGGGTGCGCAGTAGCGCTCAGATATTAGTCATATAACAACCCCCCCAACATCTTAAAAGTGAATTTAAATAAGAAATTTAAAAACACGGAATATACAGTTAACGCTTTGTTTTAAATTATTTTTTAACACTTTTTACTTAAAAATTCCGCTTATAAAGAAGAATTCCACTCTCAGCGGACTTTAAATTTAGCTAGGTTTTAGTGATACACTGTTCGCCCTATGTTATACAGTTGTATGGAGATTTGTGGTGCGGGAATAAAGGCATTATCTTATACATGTCTGTAGATGGTGTGACGTGGGAGGTTACCATATTGCAGTTCTCTGGTAAAGTGGGAATTGGCCCCCTGGACTATACAATCATACTCAAAACTATATATCCGATTTACTAACACAGTAAGTAAGTGTAAAAACGTACAAGTCCACCAATATACATTTACAAAACACCTACATATCGTCACAAAGTTTAAATCTATTGGAACACAAGCAATATTAACCTTT
>NW_013682602.1:0-2582 GCF_000517525.1 Limulus polyphemus | reverse complement strand
GACAGTCATGCCTAATAATCAGCATACAGTACATAACTATCTTTAGGGGGGTCTATATTACAAACGACAGTCATGCCTAATAATCAGCATACAATATATAACTATCTTTAGGGGTCTATATTACGAACGACAGTCATGCCTAATAATCAGCATACAATATATAACCATCTTTAGGGGGTCTATATTACGAACGACAGTCATGCCTAATAATCAGCATACAGTACATAAGTATCTTTAGGGGGTCTATATTACGAACGACAGTCATGCCTAATAATCAGCATACAGTATATAACTATCTTTAGGGGTCTATATTACGAACGACAGTCATAGCACACTGTAAGAGCCTACCGCCTTACTCAAGTCAGACCACCACAATAAAGAAAAACTTGTGTCGCACCCTTTCTTCGATATTGGGCTTGTTGAAATGGTATATGGCTATGCGGTGTGGATGAGAGTTGTTATGAAGATTTGATTGCTTCAAAACGCATAACATATATACGTTTGAGTCACACGTTATGCAGGGAAACTTCGATACTTTTATCAGAATTTGCCAAACTGTATGATTTATGATTTCAAAAGACACTTTCAGTAGGGCTTAAAATGTATACCTTCGATAATATAAAAACTGTTGTTACTTAAACTACTTAAAAATAAAAATAAATTAATGTGTAAACATGTCACTTTCTAGGAATTATCGGTCCATCATAGAACGCGGATAGTCTTTTTTTTTCACGAAATGTTTTTGTTTACTCGTATCTTCCGAAGCAGCCTGTGGTATCTAAACGCTACTACCACTAACCATATTTTTTTTTTTTTAATGGTATGAATTATACCACTCGAGGTGCTATGAACAGTGTGTAACAAACCACAAACATGTTTCTGGAAATAGTATCTATGTGTTGGTGAGTAACATCTCTTAAAACAACATAAAAGTACTGTAAACAAAACAATTGACATGTCCACTGTCACACTGATTAAAACAATCGAGTTACGTTTGATAAAAGTGACTGCACCGTACCCAAACTTAAAACATTCGCACATAATCTTTTAAACCTCACACGGTTATGACTGTCGTTCGTAACATAGACCCCCTAAAGATCGTTATATACTGTATGCTGAATATTAGGCATGACTGTCGTTCGTAATATAGACCCCCTAAAGATCGTTATATACAGTATGCTGATTAGGCATGACTGTCGTTCGTAACATAGACCCCCTAAAGATCGTTATATACTGTATGCTTATTATTAGGCATGACTGTCGTTCGTAATATAGACCCCTAAAGATACTTATGTACTGTATGCTGATTATTAGGCATGACTGTCGTTCGTAATATAGACCCCCTAAAGATAGTTATATACTGTATGCTGATTATTAGGCAGTGCCTCAACAAGATAAGCTATGACATTTCTCTTCCTGATAACGTGGTGGTGACGGGCCACACACCAAGTTGATTCCAGCATTGTACAGCAGTTATAATAACGCGTATCCTTTTTGTTCTTACATTAAAACCAAATAGGGGTACGTGCTTTATTAAGTGCGAGCAATCAGACCCTCGGCTCGGTGTAATGAGTTTGGGGAAGCAAGTCGAGAGACAGAGACAGAGAGAGAGAGAGAGTCGTCGCAAGGTACGGTCACGTTGCTGCACGCCGGTTGAAATACTAACGATGATGGATCGCGGTGGTGGCTGGTGCTGCCACAAGAGCTCAGGCGGAACAAGTTGGTTTGACAGAGAGACGGGGAAGTCGATTGACACACGCAAAATGACAAGGACAAACTACCAGTGAGGTCGAAGAATGTAGTTTCTTACCAGAACTTACAATTAACTAGCAGTTACTATCTGGAGCCACCAAAATATTGATAATGTGTACTGCCCAAAGCACGAATAAATTATATATATATATTTTTAACAATCTGATTCTTTAATTTAGTTAGTACGATCGAAGTGATTGTAGCAATTTTTCTTTCTTGAGGTTTTGTTTTTATGTGGCATGCATAAGAAGCGGGCCACTAAGCACGGTTCCCTGTGTCTCTACAACTACAAGGACGATATATACACTGGAACAGCATGGTTCTCCGTCACTTCTTATGTTTTGAGTTTACGTTTTCTGTGCGATCAAGTAAACAGTCTTCTTGACCTAAACGCTAGTTCTGTGGCCTTCTATTTCGTCATTTTGATGGGGGCGTAAACATAATTAAATGTGCCTAGGGACCATATCTAAATAAAACTGCTTTACCATTTGAATCGCCAGAAGTAAAACATTTTAGTTTAATTATATGTTTTTTTGCATCGCATTCTTCAGAAACCGTTATTCCGAATGATATTTAAAAATATCTAAACATATAAGTACATTGTGTATAAATATATGATATTTTAGGGGACGATCAACTTCCTTCTCATCATATACAACTCTGTTGAAAAGTAACTATCCTGATCAAGTGTGGGCGTGCCTTTACCGCTAATAAAGGGTTGGGATCAGTGTTAGACTCTAGGGTGGACGCTGTCCACTGTTTTTGAGGAAACTATTTTTCATACCATTCGCACTGTCATTTGTCTTGAACAGTAGTGTTTGAATATTTTA
>NW_013682601.1:0-2585 GCF_000517525.1 Limulus polyphemus | reverse complement strand
TGAAATTAACAAACCTTACAGAATCTGTCTTGACGTGGTGCTGAATCTCGTTATATGTTAATATTTATAGGTTTATCTAAAACTGTTAATTTAAATAAATAAAATCTCGGTTTGGGAAGTTGTGAGCAATACACTTTTATATAAATACAAGACAAAAAATCAAAATTATAACAATATTTTTTTAAATTACTGAAATGTTTCAAAATACAGCAATAGAAATAAAGACTATATATATGTATGTATAACTCAATGAAATATTTTCAATTTTAACGTAATGGCTACCTGCATTTTAAAACACCACACATATAATATGAAGCCTAGTGTTATTCTTTCAATTTACCTTTGTCCAAGGATAGTGATCAGGGGGCGGATTTACCCGAAACAGGTGTAACAACTTACTGATAAATAATAGTTGTTTATTTTGTTGAATTTCGATCAAAGCTACTCGAGGGCTATCTGTGCAAGCCGCCCCTAATTTTCATGTGATAGACTACTCTTGGACTGCTCTTTTACCAGCGAAACGTGTGATTAACCGTTTCATGATAACGCCCCAACTGCTGAAAGGGCGAGCAAGTTCGGTGACGGGTTTCGAAATCGCGACCCGCAGATTATCTTAACCACCAGGCCACGCCAGGTCCCGACAATTTTTTTAATAACTTTGATTTTTTTTTGTTTTGTCTGTCCAGCTACAGTACCAGCTTGCTGATGCTAGGCTGGACTTGCGGTTGTCTGACCTGTTGCTATAGTTTCGAGCAGCGATTAACGGTCTTGATATTAACTTCTTTGTAATGTAATACCAGAAATAAACGATCTTGTAACACCAAATTGTTGTTTCTTTAATTGGACACTCAACGTTTCACTTTTACAGCTGCCAACTACTCGATACCAGGACTGCGACAGGACTCCATGATCATAACGTAAAGACTCAGTGCTGAAAGGTCCCCTAGCGAGTAACCATAACCAAAGTACTGTTAATATTTAATTAAGTCTAATAATAACAATGATCTTTAACTTAACATAGTGTCCTTGAACTTAACGTAATAGCAAGTTCTCGTTGTGATAGAGTGAGGGATAATTATTCTATATCAAAATCGTATGATCAGTTTTCACAAAATTTTCGTGAACATTTATCTCTCATCGTGCCTTTACTCCAAACAGTGAACGCTTTTTGTTGTTCTTAATCCTGATAATGTTCTACGAACAAATCTGTAGCCTGGCTGAGAAGTTGGTACAAATATACACGTCAATTGTTGTCTTCCCAGGTGGTGAACGGATAAACTAGAGGTAAGACAGCTAGAGCTTGGCTGAGACGTTAGTACAAATATACACGTCAATTGTTGTCTTCCCAGGTGGTGAACGGATAAACTAGAGGGAAGACAGCTAGAGCTTGGCTGAGAAGTTAGTACCACCACCTGGGAAGACAACAATTGACGTGTATATTTAGCGGATAAACTAGAGGTAAGACAGCTAGAGCTTGGCTGAGAAGTTGGTACAAATATACACGTCAATTGTTGTCTTCCCAGGTGGTGAGCGGATAAACTAGAGGAAAGACAGCTAGAGCTTGGCTGAGACGTTAGTACAAATATACACGTCAATTGTTGTCTTCCCAGGTGGTGAACGGATAAACTAGAGGGAAGACAGCTAGTCCACAATAATCAGAGTCTGACCGAAAAACAAAATTTGACCATCGCCCTTACAACACGATCACGACATCCCAAAGTGTGAAACGCACTTTTGCGGGTTGCATACCATGAATCCACGGATTCACAGTCGAGGACAACATGTTAAAATAATTTTATCTTGTTATGCTCCTTAATTGTTTTTTTTTTATTTTGGTAATGTTTACAAATAATATTAGTTTATTGTACAAAAACATGGCGAGAAATGACCCGAATGTCTTTGCCATTTATTTGTGTTTTCAACTTGTAGGAGGTCAAGCCTTAGTTGTGATTTGTGACCGATGACCCGTGACTCGTGTAGTTACCAGTTTTTCCCATCTCTCCTACTTTAAAAAATAGTGAACTTTTTAAGAAGGTGGTTTTTACCACCTTATTTCCGGTTTCTGATTCGAACCAAGATAATGACGAGCGTATCTGAAGCGCAAATTTGTTTTTAATTAAAACTTTTCACTAGTGTTTTTATAAGGTTAAATACTGGAAACTTTATTAACATCTAAATTTTCCATCATTTGCTTTCATGTAAAATTCATATCAACATCAAGGAGCGAATGGCGAGGGGAGGGGGAGGGAGAGGAAGGGTCCTCAAGTGTCCCACTGCCAGCTGTGTGTGTTGCCGTTTTGTCACATTTAATTCCCATGCATGACACCAGGGGAACAGTCACGCCCTTAACAAGTGCGTGAAAAGACCTTTCGAACTACTGAAGAGAGGGGGCGTGGTCATGGAACCAGCACCGGAAGTTACAATGGTAACGTGAGCACGTGCTCAATCGTAATGAAATCGCCACGTGCACTGAAATTCAGTTATTTAGAGCATGTGGGGAATGAGAGAGAGAGAGAGAGAGGACTGTGACCTATAGAAATCGTGGAAATAAAACCATCTCCCGTGTTAACGGACACCGACTGACC
>NW_013682600.1:0-2585 GCF_000517525.1 Limulus polyphemus | reverse complement strand
GTAGATGATTTATTTCCTCCTGTATCTTGATCCATCACCTATATCCACTGTTACGTAGATGATTTATTTCCTCCTGTATCTTGATCCTCACTTATATTTACCGTTTTGTAGATTAATTATTTCCTCCTGTATCTTGATCCATCACCTATATCTACTGTTGTGTTGATGATTTATTTCCTCCTGTATCTTGGTCCATTACCTATATCTACTGTTGTGTTGATGATTTATTTCCTCCTGTATTATGATCCATCACCTATATTCACAACAGTTTGGTTGATTTATTCCCTGTACCCTCTGTTTTTACATTTAAAACAAATGTATTAAATAATTATTTGCATCATGATATTTCTCATATCTCATTGTCTACTCTTTATTTGGTGGACTTTTTAACTGAAGTATTTTGCTTGTTAACTTTAATTGTCATTGTGGTTTTATTTCAGACTTGGAGGAAAGCCCATTACACCAATTTCAAAAATAGTTACTCCAGGCCCAATATCTGAAGATACAGGTAAGCTATCCTTGAAGAGAATTTGGGTGGGTTGGGGCATTGGAACCAATATGATTAAAAGAGTATTGTGTGTGCGTGCATGTATGGGAAGCTTTTTAAAACCTTATTAAACTATACAAAAATGAAATTGGGAGTAGGTAAGTTTGGACAATGTCACCACATGTGTAAGAGAGGGGTGGTGTAGATAGTACTATGCATTGCAAAGTTAAAGTTATTTGGGTAATGGATCTTTCATCCCTCAGAGTGCCATCTCAGACAACAGTGTATATATATATTAAGGTTTTGTGTTTGAATTTCTTCATTTGTTTATAGACACTTAGAGTAGCGGTACTGTCACCATATTGAGTACTATGAGTTTTAATACTTGTCCCTGAAACCCAGGATTTGGAAATGTTCTAGATCTGTTATCTCTTACTAGATAAGTCAATTGGTTTATAATTTTTGATCAGACCCATTTGTTTAAAGTGTTTGGTGGATATCATGTGGAATAGATTTAACCTTGCAATCATTGAGATGCTTTACATGGGCATCAGGTTCATTCAGAACTATGTGTACCTAACCTCATATGTGAGTCGTCTAGGCAGATCACTTAACCTTTTAATTATTTTACATATACAGCATTGCCTTTACATTTTATAAACTTTGTGTATTCAAATACAAAGTATCACAACCAAACATGTTTTATACATGAAGTAGGAGTTTTCTCCCCAATGTTTTAATTAAAAGATGTTGTACTTGTTTGTATGTTGTAAAAGTTCAAATTTTATACACTTGGTTTCATTTGAAATATTAGTTTTGACAGATGATTTGTTACAACATTTCAGATATTGTACACTTATCTTGAAATCCCATCCCTTGCAATCCA
Source organism: Limulus polyphemus (assembly GCF_000517525.1). NCBI lineage: Eukaryota > Metazoa > Arthropoda > Merostomata > Xiphosura > Limulidae > Limulus > Limulus polyphemus. The sequence continues at coordinate 1,212 of NW_013682600.1, read as the reverse complement.
TTGTCAACAACTCACAGGATAAATATCTCAAGACAATTGTAGGCACTATCAACCCTAAATATATGATTAGTCATTTACTGCATGAACTGAATGTCTTAATGATTATGTGAATAAAATGTCAAGAGTGACCTGTCATTTAATAACGAAATATATTTACTGTATATCAAACCACCCTAATAGTATAAAGACAAGTGTCATAAACTGCTCAGTCTCCATAATAAATAAATGTGAAAATACTAAGAAGAATGTAAACAAAAACATAACACAACAACCCTCCTTCGAAATGGATACACTTGATAAATAAAATAAACACCAGGAATAAACAGGAAGAAACATTCAGATACAGTCATATTCTCATATGTCAAAGTGTGTTTGTAAATATACAGAAGAGATGCAAACAACAGAAAGTTAGATGAGTATTCTGAAGCCACAACTTATTACATTCACTGTTACTACACATCAAACCACCAAAAAGTCCAGTGGAGAAAACAAAACCAACCTATTTACAACATCTCTTATTAATTAGTGCTCCAATACATTATAGGAACCCAAACTCCACAAAAATTAGAATCCAAGAACACTTAAGGAAAATACATTTGTATAATACCAATCTTTTTGTAATACAACTTCCTGCATTAAACAACGTGTTTATACAAAATGTAATATTTCTGTTACTATTGGGAACTTTTTGATAGTTAGCTGAACTGAGAACAAAGAGCCATGTCTACAGTACTTATTACTTTTAGTGGAGTCAAGATGGGGTTTGTAGCTTGAGAAAATAAAGTAAATAATATTTCTTGTTGTAGGCTTGAAAATGTAATCCTTGCATTTTGATTTAATTTGTTTCTGTACTTTTTTGATGATCCCTATTCCCCTTTTAAATTAAAATATTTTAATTATCTTTTTTCTTAAGTTTTTTATGACCATTTTATGCTACATACATATCTATGCATTCAGTTGAATGTTACATATTTTTCAACTGTTTACTGCTGCATTGGCTTTTTTCCACCCAACCATTATTTACCGAGTCAGGTGGTTTTGTGCCTGAGATTTCATGTAAACACGCATTTAACGAGTGAAGAACAAAAATCAGTAGAATAAATCATCACTCACAAGAGTAGAAATCTACTAGGATAACCATCTACTGTTAGAAAACTCAATGAAATAGTCACCCCCACCCCATAGTTTACCCTAACCTCACATTTCTTATAA
>NW_013682599.1:0-2585 GCF_000517525.1 Limulus polyphemus | reverse complement strand
CATAAGAAGAAGTGTCAGGTAAGAAGGGAGAAAGTCACATAGGAGGAAGCGTCAGGTAAGAAGGGAGAAAGTCACATAAGAAGAAGCGTCAGATAATAAGGGAGAAAGTCACACAGGAAGAAGCGTCAGGTAATAAGGGAGAAAGTCACATAGGAAGAAGCGTCAGATAATAAGGGAGAAAGTCACATAGGAAGAAGCGTCAGATAGGAAGGGAGAAAGTCACATAGGAAGAAGCGTCAGGTAAGAATGGAGAAAGTCACATAGGAAGAAGCGTCAGATAATAAGGGAGAAAGTCACATATAAAGAAGCGTCAGATAAGAAGGATAAAGTCACATAGGAAGAAGCGTCAGATAATAAGGGAGAAAGTCACATAGGAAGAAGCGTCAGGTAAGAAGGGAGAAAGTCACATAGGAAGAAGCGTCAGGTAATAAGGGAGAAAGTCACATAGGAAGAAGCGTCAGGTAAGAAGGGAGAGAGTCACATAGGAAGAAGCGTCAGGTAAGAAGGGAGAGAGTCACACAGGAAGAAGCGTCAGGTAAGGGAGAAAGTCACATAGGAAGAAGGGTCAGATAAAAAGGGACAAAGTCACATAGGAAGAAGCGTCAGGTAATAAGGGACAAAATCACATAGGAGGAAGCGTCATGTAAGAAGGGAGTCACATAGGAAGAAGAGATAAAAATGAAATATAAACGAAGAAAGTCAGGCTGAACAAAAAAAAGAAAACGAGTGTTAGAGTGTGAGGAAGAAGTCACGAATACAAACATCAGGTCTGAAGTAAAATACATGTAGTTTGATATATACACCTGGAAAAATAATTATACGAAGTAACAGAAGTAGATTCAAAACGATTCAGACTTGTTTATATAAGTAGGATATATAGGCTTGTTTATATAAGTAAGTTATACAGACTTGTTTATATAAGTAGATTATACAGACTTGTTTATATAAGTAGGTTATACAGGCTTCTTTTATAAGTAGGTTATACAAGCTTGTTTATATAAGTAGGTTATACAGACTTGTTTATATAAGTAGGATATACAGACTTGTTTATATAAGTAGGATATATAGGCTTGTTTATATAAGTAGGTTATACAGACTTGTTTATATAAGTAGATTATACAGACTTGTTTATATAAGTAGGTTATACAGGCTTGTTTATATAAGTAGGTTATACAGGCTTGTTTATATAAGTAGGTTATACAGACTTGTTTATATAAGTAGGATATACAGGCTTGTTTATATAAGTAGGTTATACAAGCTTGTTTATATAAGTAGGTTATACAGGCTTGTTTATATAAGTAGGTTATACAGGCTTCTTTTATAAGTAGGTTATACAAGCTTGTTTATATAAGTAGGTTATATAGGCTTGTTTATATAAGTAGGATATAAGTATGATATACAGTAGGATATAAGTAGGCACATTAGATATGTTAAAGGGTCTAGAAATCTTAGATACGTTACGAATAAAAAGTCAGTTTAACAATATGGTTGTAATACCAATGAAACAAGCCGCCTACAGATAACTTAGTGCACTTTTGGTTCTCACTGACAAAACACGCGGAGTAGAAAAATAAGAGAGAAAGGTGAAGTAAAGACTGCACGTGAGCGTGAGCTGACGCTATTGGTGTTTGTAGTTGAGTAACAGCCACAGTGGACAGTCATCTTTCAGCTGACTGAGAAGCTGGCCGTGTCTGTTGACGGTGAAGTTGGTGGAAATACCCTGTCTGTATCTCTTGTCTCTTGATGTACGTTTCGTTTTTACATCTACATCGTCACGTAATTCAGTCCAGAAGCCACTCACTGAACAAGAGTTATTGAAAAGTTTCGTAACAGCCCCTCTTACCTTCTCACTAGTTTCGGGCTTCTTCGGTCACGACTAAAAACTCTCACGTAAGTTCCTAGAACAGTATAGTAAAACTGGATTTCAAATATTATATAAGTTTATAAGGTTTTGATGGCAACTTAATCTGTGTTGAGGTTTCTAAAATATGTGATACGTCTAATGACGTTACACAATATTTCGGGGGAAGAGTATAGGGCACGGAGAACTATTGTTCCCTTAAGGCATTATTGAAAATCCTTTGTGATGCTTCTTTACAGTTTCTCTGTGTTCTTTCTTAGATCACTGGCCTTTATATAGATAAATGTTATGTGCTGATGAAGAGTGGGGGTTGCTGTTTGATTAGTTATCTGTCGTTCACTCCTTTCAGACTTGCGCTTGTAGTTTAAAACAGTAACTAGATCTTACGTCAACATATCGTTTCTACTGTCTCTATATGGTCATTAAACCATCACTATATCGTACTGTGTATAAACGTGTTATGTCTACTGTCTATATATGGTCATTAAACCATCACTATATCGTACTGTGTATAAACGTGTTATGTCTACTGTCTATATATGGTCATTAAACCATCACCTATATCGTACTGTGTATAAACGTGTTATGTCTACTTATAACCTACTTATATAAACAAGCTTGTATAACCTACTTATAAAAGAAGCCTGTATATCTTACTAATATAAACAAGCCTGTATATCCTACTTATATAAACAAGCCTGTATAACCTACTTATATAAACAAG
>NW_013682598.1:0-2586 GCF_000517525.1 Limulus polyphemus | reverse complement strand
AAAGTTAACGATTTAAGAATTTTGTTTGAAATTCTCCCCCCCCCCAATAGCTCAGCAGTAAGTTTGAAGGCTTATAATGCCAAAACCCCTGCTTCGATACCCGTGGTGGGCACAGCACAAATAGCCCATTGTGTAGCTTTGTGTTTAACAGGAAACAAACATAATTCTTCATCGGAGTGAAAGGAACTTAGGCAACCAGGTACTTTCACAAACATGAGTAATAAGTTGTTGATAACTAGAAAGCAAGCAGGAAAACTTGTTATTGATAACAATATTTACTGTTACTAGGATATTAAACTAGTTCGCGAGTAAAAATTTTGACTGTTGCAATGATACTAAAGTAATTCGTGAGTAAAAAGTATTACTGTTGCAAGGATACTTAAGTTTTTCGCGAGTAAAAATTGTTACTGTTGCAAGGATACTAAAGTAGTTTGTAAGTAAAAAGTATTACTGATGCAAGGATACAAAAGTAGTTCGTGAGTAAAAAGTATTACTGTTGCAAGGAAACTAAAGTAGTTCGTGAGTGAAAATTATTACTGCTGCAAGGATAAACCGCGAGTAAAAATTGTTACTGTTGCAAGGAAACTAAAGTAGTTTGTAAGTAAAAAGTATTACTGCTTCAAGGATAGTAAAGTAGTTCGTGAGTAAAAAGTATTACTGTTTCAAGGAAACTAAAGTAGTTCGTGAGTGAAAATTATTACTGCTGCAAGGATAGTAAAGTAGTTTGTGAGTAAAAATTATTACTGCTGCAAGGATACTAAAGTAGTTCGTGAGTGAAAATTATTACTGTTGCAAGGATAGTAAAGTAGTTTGTGAGTAAAATTATTATTGTTGCAAGGATAGTAAAGTAGTTTGTGAGTAAAAATTATTATTGTTGCAAGGATACTAAAGTAGTTCGTGAGTGAAAATTATTACTTTATGAACATTAAATACAAGAGCGTGAAAGTGACTGGATGAATGGCTATCAGAGTTTGAAACGTCTAGATATTGGAATGTCAGTGTTGACATTTTAAACTTGTCCTAATGCTACCGAAATTGGCCAAGAAGCCTGTGTAAATCTTACTGCAGTTTGTACATTGGATACAATAAATCCGATAATTAGGAATTTCCTGTTTTGACAGAAATTGGCAACTCTTCTGTCCCTGCGTCAAATGTTGAATCGTTAGAATAAAGTCTTCTGAGATCTTAAGAACTGGACTTTAGGAATAGCTTATTTTGTTGTTTGTGGTGGAAAGAGTTATAATCAGTGTAAAATTACTGTCAGTAGATTTGATGCACACAGAACAGTTTATTGTATTTAAGGGTGACATTATAATCTACAGATGTTACTAGGTTCAGGTTGTAACTTTCTAACAAATTAAGTAATTTCATCAAAAATGCAGAAAATTGTTCCAATAATATCATTGATATACCTTTTATAAAGATCTAAAAGGACTTTTCGTTGAAAGTAGTAAATAATTTTTTATTTTTCAGTATACTTCACAAAGAGATTGGCATATGATGGACCCACTAGAGTTACCCATGGCAACACCTTCGACTTGGCGATAACATTTTGTATTAAATTTTAAAACATTTAAGTATGAAATTAGCCAATATCAAAAAGATATCAGCAGATGGTTTAAGAAAGTGATTACTAGGTTTGTTTGTTCAACTTGATGGCTGTCTCCGCTAGCCATTCCTAATTTAGAAGCGATAGACTAGAGGGAATGCAGCTAGTCAACACCACTCACCGCCAACTCTTGGGCTACTATTTACCAACGAATAGTGAGATTGTCTGTCACATCATAAAGTCCCCACGGCTAAAAGAGCGAGCATAATTGGTGCCGGGATTCGAACCCGTGACCCGCAGATTGCCCTGATCTATAGATAACATCCATCCATCATGGGGAATAACAATATAAAAAGGCCACAATAAATACACGAGTCTCACCTTCAGGAATTTTACACTAATGTGAACTGTTCCATGCCCGAGAGAGGGTTGGTTGCTATTAAGCGCTGAGTTACACAATGGGCTAGCTTTACTTTGTCTACCACGGGTACTGAATTTTATCGTAGTAAGCAAGTAGACTTAATAAAGTTTTATTATAAAATTTAGAAAGGCGGGTATTTTAATCGGTAGAGAAGCTACAAGTAGATACTGATGGGTGTCTTGGGTTGTCAGATTGTTGAATCTTGGGTAACAAATACAAGTAGAGGCAGGTTTAGTGTGTTCAAGGATTAATTTTTTTTTGCATTTGGTGGAAACATGTTCTAATTATTCAACACTTTGGCAGTAATATTTGTCATGGAGATTTAGAATTATTGATCTCTGATATCTCTGGACACCGATACTGTGACTTTATCAAACATGCAGGTTAGTAAATTCCACGTTATTTACAAGTATGGAAGCAAAACTAACGAGCCCACCAGTGGCACAGCGGTATGTCTGCAGGCTTATAACGCTAGAAACCTGGATTCGATACCCGTGGTGGGCAGATAGCCCTTTGTGTAGCTTTGTGCTTAACTTCAAACAAACATATTCTAACATTCGTCAATGTGTCATATGTTTTACCATATCTCACTGAAAGTTTGTTTGTTTGTTTTGAA
>NW_013682597.1:0-2587 GCF_000517525.1 Limulus polyphemus | reverse complement strand
GATATTGATGTTAGGAAACCTGCCATTATAACAATGAGAATATGTTGACGGTAGGAAATCTGTCATTATAACAATACCGATATGAAAAGTATTTATACACGTTCATAATTCACAGAAGATAAAAGCTACTTGAATGAAAACAGTTATTACAGAAAGCAAAACATTTAAAAATATGCAAATTTCAAAGTTGTGTGGGTAAAATAAAGAAAAAAGATGATCAAATTACAAAATTTATGTATAATTACTTGGGAAATATATATATATATACTTGTACAAGTATTAATAAAGCATATACAATATTTACAGAAATATTATTCAAAGAAACAAGCAAAGCAAGTCATTATATACAAATTTAAGAAAACCACGGATCACTAATGAAATAACAGAATTGTGAAAAGTTAGACGTATAAAAAAACACAAAGAATATTCATTTAATAAATATCATGAAAATAGTTTTAAATAGTATAGGAATATAATTAATTAAAAGCTAAAAAATAGGAAAGTGAATACTGTAAAAATGAATTTTTATAATGTGAAAGTGACATACAAACAATGTTATTTCGTTAAAAAATTATAATAAGTTCGTTTGTTGCTAAACTACACAATGAACTATTTCTGTTTTGTCCACCACAGGTATCGAAACCCGATTTTTAGCATTATAAGTTCTCAGACTTATTTCTGACCCACCGGGGGAGTTTTCTAAGCTAATAATACGAATTATTGTTGTTCTTAACTTAGGTGAGATTGAACCGAAATGCTAATAATTAATGTTATTAATCCGGATATATTAAGTAATTTAAACGTAATTGATTGCATCTAATTTAAATATCATTAAATAGAATACTGGATAATTAATAATATTAACCCAGATATACTTAATATTAATGTTATCATTCCGTACGAAAATTCAACACTGAATTATGTTTTAACTTTGATATCATTGATTGAATTTAATTCAATACTAAATAATTAATGTCATTAAGCGACGAGCATGAAATTCCTGGGTTAATTATAATTTTCATTGTATGGTATTAGTATCGTACTTGTACTGTATTGTATTGGTAATAAAATAAAATTTGTAAATTATTAACTATTATGAAAATACGTACGGCAATATTTGTAAACATTTGTACCACACAACTGTTAATAAGTATTTCTGAGTGAAACTAAAATGGATAATAACACGTCTCCCAACACCAGAGCTCTCGAGGCCAGCGATGTGACAGAGAAGTAGTGATTGAGACAATATATTTCCTGCCAACAACTGTTATGATGTGAAATAAATAAAACTGGTAAAGTGGGTTTTTTATCAATTTTTCTTATGCCATAAAAAACAGATTTAAGATAAGAAATTTTTAACACTATATTATTTATTATATTTTAACATCATATTTTATCAATTATTATTATTCAAATTTACCGAATCAGATATCTAGTGTTATTGATGTTTAGTGTAGATGATAAAAAAAACTCATCTTACGTCATACTAATATGCTTTCTTCTTTGTATTACGTATTGTCCAAGCTGAAAGAAAATATGGAGTAGTGACGCACATTTTTCACATTCCAATGAAAATTATTTTAATTATGACGTCATATAGAAACCAATCACTTGGCTTAATCCTCGTTGCTAAGGTTTGTGTATAGTTTTGAATGGAGAAGCCACTCTACGTAAAATAGCTGAAACTCAACTACCTTGTTCTCGTCAAAGACTCTGAAGACTAAAGACGCAAACTTGGATGGATCTCCTTGAGGGAAGAACTGTTTATATATTCGCAGAAAACCCTGAAAGACCAGAATTATAAGTTAAGAAGTCATGAAAAAAAGAACAAAGCAGTAAGATCGTCACAAAAACTAAAATATTATAACTTAAATGTATCAACTGAACTCAGAGACACCCTGGAAATGTTATAGATCAAGAAATAATAGTGGAACATAGAATAACAGCCATTTGTGGATTTAGAGATAATTCTGGAACTTAAAGAAATAAAATGTTTGAAAATTAGTAAAAAACAAAAAAGCTGCATTTTTTAAATCTGAAAGGAGCATAAGAAAGATTTACATGAAACGTAAGAAAATAAAATAAAAAGAAGATAGTTTACATAAACTATTAAAAAGGATCATACAGTAGTCATAAGATGTTTACAAATTAGTAAAATGATTAAGATTGATCTTAACTGAATATTTATATAAACTACATTTATAACTTATTTTACCTGTTCAGTTAACAAACCGTCCGGACAGTCTTTCAAAAATCCTTTGTACCTACAAAAAAGAAATCTTTGATCACATCAAATCAAGAAAGAAAGGATGCCTAACAACTCCGATACATTTCATAAAATCGTTTAGCACAAGTTAATACTTCTAAAACTAAATATAAATATGCAAAATAAGCTTGTCATTACAAGTGTACAAATTTAAATAATGTTCTGATAAGTTAGAAATAATCAATAATTTACAGATTTCGCTATTGTTTTTATAAGTTATAAATAATCAGTAATTTACAGATTTAGCTATTGTTTTTATAAGTTATAAATAATCAATAATTTACAGATTTAGCTATTGTTTTTATAAGTTATAACTAATCA
>NW_013682596.1:0-2588 GCF_000517525.1 Limulus polyphemus | reverse complement strand
CCCTTTTATCTGTCTACAGTTCATACGGCCCCTTTTATCTGTTTGTCTACAGTTCATACGGCCCCTTTTATCTGTTTGTCTACAGTTCATACGGCCCCTTTTTATATGTTAGTCTACAGTTCATACGGCCCTTTTTTATCTGTTAGTCTACAGTTCATACGTTGAAAGACCAATTGTTGCATCAAGCTAGAATTTGTTCTACGATTTTAATTTATTATTGTTTTATACAAGTTCTTTCCTGTGATAAGGGCGTAATTTTAATTTTAAGATAATAAAATGAACTTTAAGGAGATTATAAAGTTTGTCAACGACATGAACTTTATTCAAACTGACTGTATCGTTATTTAAACTGGGTTTAACATGGACGGTAACATGAATCGTATTGAAGTTGACTCTAGCATGGACTTTATTCAACCTGATTATATCATGAACATTACTTAAATTTAGGGTAATATGAACGGTAACATGAATCTTATTGATGCACGTTTTCTAAACTGACTGTAACTGAAAGAATAAACCAACTGTGACAGAAATATTATTCAAAACATGTCATTCATTCATGCACGTCATAGGTGAATATAATAAACAAAAACAAAACCTGTAATGAATAAAAATGAATTACAAGAGCATAAAACAAAAACTTTTAACATTCGAGAGAATAGAACAAACAATTAAGTTAAACGTTTAAATCACCTGAAATATGAAGTACTTTATAATAGCTCCGGTTAGGTGTGAAATCCTCTACTGTGGCCAACTCTGGAAATAAATCTTAAGCCATGTCATCACGTAGCTAGACCAATCAGTGGTAGAAAATATCACTCGCTGTCTGGTGTAGATTTACTTTAAACACAATGGACGAGCCTTTTGCGGCTGACTCGCGTTTTAACACGTGGTTTTGATTTATTGTATAAGTAAGGTATATTGGCCAAGAATACGTGTAACAAATGTTACAAAGATCCCAATGGCTATTACATGTCAAACGCAAATTAAAACAAAATCGCAAAGAACACGTACTTGAAGATGATGTAGGTGAAATTGAGTTGACTCTGACATATAGATTCTCTACTAAACGCAGTAACACGTGAAAAGTAAAATGTAATTTATCATTACTTATAAAATCGTAAATAAGATTAATCGAAATACTCGATATGACTGCTTTAGTTTAAAACAAACGTGAAGCGAAAGTAACGCTTGTACTTAAAATGTTAAGCCTAATATAAGTATGTGGCCTTTTGTTAAGCCTAATATAAGTATGTGGCCTTTTGTTAAGCCTAATATAAGTATGTGGCCTTTTGTTAAGCCTAATATTAGAATGTCGCCTTTTGTTAAGCCTAATATTAGAATGTCGCCTTTTGTTAAGCTTAATATTAGAATTGATTAAACTTGTCAGGTTCCATCAATTTTACATCAGTTCAAAGTTAATAACAGAGTTATCCGCTTTTAGAGAAATAATGCTGTGGATTCTAAGGGACTCGTGATCTTTATAGGAAACACTTTACGTACCTTAGGACTCCAAATGGCAGAAAGGATTAAATATTAAGTCACAAAAACAATCTGTATTTACAGAAAATATTTTCATACAGTATTTCAACGTTTCGGTTTAAATCGTTTCATATAGTATTTCGACGTTTCGGTTTCTAGCTCTCTTTGGGATCAAAACTACACATAGTGAGAAGCATGTATCGGAACGTTACCATTGAAGAGAAATACAAGACGAAACGCTGTGGATGTTATAATGTTTTTTTCTGCAACTACAGGCTGTAATCTAGTACGTTTCATAACCAGCCAACAAGGATGAGTTAGCAAATGTTACTTTTCGACGTTATATCATATGTAATCTAGGAGAAGCTTTTAAAAGAGCTTGACAAAAGGCAACATTCTAATATTAGGCTTGACAAAAGGCAACATTCTAATATTAGGCTTGACAAAAGGGTCACATTCTAGCATTAGGCTTGACAAAAGGTCGCATTCTAGCATTAGGCTTGACAAAAGGTCGCATTCTAATATTAAGCTCAACAAAAGGTCAGTCTAATATTAGGCTTAACAAAAGGCGACATACTAATCGTGGTTCGATGAAATATAGTAACTTTTTTTTTAGTACAAAAATGTTCATTAGAAAATTGGAATATTACTATATATTGGGAGATCTCGTTGCCACAAGATCACACCCTACACTTTACAGTTAACTCCTACTATTCGGTCAGATACGAGCAGCCCGAAAGTCTGCGGACAGTGTTTCTTGACTAGTTGGCACTTCAGTGTATCAGTTGAACGGCTTCTCTCAGACAACTCCTTTTTTTTGTAGTTTTTCCAAGAAAGTCTAAAATAAACAAACACATATTTTGGTGAAAGAAGCATTAATTCAGTAAGTCACCCATTTGTTTTGTCGAAATGAATATTGATATTTCAACAGTATTAAGATTTATGAATAGCAAGTTTTGTTTCAGGAAATTTATTTTAATACTCGCAAAAAATTTAATTTTCTTCTTCAGCTCTTTCTTTACATGTAGCTGAAGAATGTAACGAATAATGTAATATAAGATTTGTTTGTTTGTTTTTGAATTTCGCGCAAAGCTACACGAGGGCTG
>NW_013682595.1:2757-3601 GCF_000517525.1 Limulus polyphemus | reverse complement strand
TACTCCATGTGATAGTTTTGTCTGAAACGCCTTCATGTAAAATATAGAAATTTTTTTTTTGTTTTAACCATATAAAAGCCAAAAGAAACTACCGGTATTTCATGTAATAGCTTTGTCTGAAATTCCTTCATATAAGTTTGGAAGACAACTTACCATTTCGAGATTTTACACGCATGTATCTAAAAACTTTGGTGGAAAAAGTAAAATATAGCTGTATGACAGCAATCAAATATGAGAAGAAATTCAGTAAAAATTAAACAGGAAGATCTTTGAGCACCTAACCTGATTTCAAAGGACGCCGGGGCCTGAGGGTATGAAAGAAACAGGAAGTAATGTGACATTTCCACAATGTTGCACCAGAGGGCGGGTAGTTCCAAAGTAAGTCACTAGGGGTGGGCGATGAGGTCATCATTATGTGGTTCGCATGCGAATCACTGTATGGTGTTTTTAGTTGTCAAGTTGTGTCATGCTATATAGTGTTATTGTTCTAAACACGATATTAGTTTCTGCATTATCGTTATGGTTAACTTCCTTGTTTCTCTTCAGTAACAATAATAAACGAAATATTTGAATACGTAAAATTGATATTTAATATACTATTCATTGGTTAATTTGTATAGCGTACTTCTAGAATATTCATATACTAGTTTAACTTACAATCTATGCAGAGGACTAATTTTCTATATCAACATAAAAGATTTAATCTCTAATTATATATCCTACGCATCATACTCATATCGGTACATTAATTTAATTTAGAATCTACATAGTCCTGAAACGGTTTATATTCAGTGGTGGGATTCAAATATTTTAACAACAGGTTCTCTCACTAGCAGCATGTAAA
>NW_013682595.1:0-1744 GCF_000517525.1 Limulus polyphemus | reverse complement strand
AACCCGCGACCCTCAGATTGCGAGTCGAGCGTCCTAACCACCTGGCCATGCCGGGCCAAACTAAGTGTAATGTAGTTCAGTTTGACTTTATCATTTACTCCTGCGATTATACATACTAGCAGAAGCGCCGCCCTAGGAGCGGTTGTTTGTGCTAGTAATTACTAATCTTAGTATTCATAACTCAGAGAAAAAACAAAATTTAAGTGAACATTTTTTAAAAGAAGGATTTATCTGGGAGGTACTATAAAGGAAAAGTGTTCGGATTATGCTTATTTTAATGTTTTTATATTAATAATTGTACCTTTTATTGAAAAAATAAAATTTTTTTGTTAAGAATTCCATTTGTTTAGTACTATATTTACAAATTATATCAATAAAGATATAACCAAACCCTCACGTACAGTCCTAGTGAAGGTCGTGTTTTTTTGTGAGTAGAGTATTTTTATTCAAAATTATGCTTTGTGGTAAATTGTTGTTGTTTGTAATTAAGCACAAAGCTACACAATGGGCTATCTGTGCTCTGCCCACCACGAGTATCGAAACCCGGATTCTAGCGTTGTAAATCCGCAGAGATACCGCTGTACAACTGGGGGGCTGTGGTAAATAAATGGTTCTTGTACATACCGTATTTATTTTTCTAATTGCCTGAATCTTGAATACCCAAAATGTGAATTTTGTACTGATTTTTGTTTGTAGTACAATTCAATAGATGGCGCCACATTTAATATATTATTTTGGTCACGTAAATAGATACATACATATATATATATATACACTACTTCCATTATAGGTAGATAGTACTTGTAACTTACAAACTCCGCAGAAGATTATTTTTTGTATTATTCTAAGCCGTTCAAACTCTAGATATTTTCACGCCCAAACAAAAAATAAGTAGTAATACAGCATTAGATTTATCATGGCCGATATATCCCTGTTTTCATTCTTACGTCTGGCTTTATTATCTAATTATTACACCCAAACTAATACAGTAACATTGATATTATGCTTTGTCAAACGATTTCTTAAGCTAATGGATTATTATACAACAAAATCCAATCACTGATGTAAATCTGAAACTAAGAGAAAAATAAATATCGGCACTTACTATTTTAATGTTTTGTCACAGCTCATCACAACTTCTATGTTTGCTCTGTATATAATTTCGATTTACCTATACAAGTATAAAGCACAGTCTTTTTATGTTTAGTGTCAGGTCTAACAGGAAGCGGTGAAACTCAGTTTATAAGTAAAGTTTTGACCAATCATCGCGATGCTATATATCCTGTTCCTGAAAATATTGTGGTTTTATAGTGAATTTCATTCTTTGTACACTATGTGAATGCAAAATATTTCTAACATTCAATTTGTCTAATAATTGCCTGAACATTTACAGTCGGGTAAGCCAAATCTTTTTATCGTTGATGATCTTATGAGTAAAAATGGAGAAAACAAACGTGTGTCTCAATATTTTATATTTCGATTTAGCAGCGTTTTATATTGTACAGAATTTACTTCATCGAGGTAGAGAAATGCATAATATAAGTTTGAATTGTTAATATATTATTATGTTCAAGAATGTCAGAGATAAATCTCAGGTGAACGTGTTAGCGAGACAAATGTTTCTGACTCGTGTCAAATATTTTAAAGAAGCTTATCAAGATTCGATACAGCAACCCTTTTGTTATTTACTCATTGAATTGAAACCACAAACCTCAGAACAAATACGCCTTAAAACAGGACTGTT
>NW_013682594.1:1774-3528 GCF_000517525.1 Limulus polyphemus | reverse complement strand
CAAAGTCTTGCTTCTCACTACAGCATACAAGATACTTTGTGTTTCTGATGCACTAATGGAAGAATTAGGTATTGAACATCATCCTCAATAATGGAGTCTTTTTATTGACTCATCTAAAGTTAGTCTGAAAGCTATACTTTTGCACAATGTGAACACTAAGCCATTGACTCCTGTTCCTCATGCTGTGATGACGGAAACTTATCAAAGAATGCAAATTATACATTCTTAAATGTAATTTTCAATGAAAAAATAAAGTTATTAAACAAAAATTATTTTCACAATATATATAAGAATATTTTGAATAAATCTATTATAACTGAAAAACTAGAGGTGACCACTTTTTTCAACATGATTTTTAGAATTGGCATTGTCAAATTACTCAGAAACAGTTGCATTTTTTTCTAGTAGCAAAGAAAATGTTTTTTGTTGTTGCCTAGTGTTACCTATACTATATGCCAACACATTACTGAAGGAAGTATCCTATACAGGCAGATGCTTATGGACACCATGCTTTTCCAAGACAGAGGTAATGGTTATCAAAAGTGTGATGTGTCTAGAATCCACGCCAAAAAAATATCTTCTATTAGAACTTTAGCTGATTCAGCTAAGGACACAGCAAAGTAATATATTGACAAGAAATATGTAACATATGATGGAAATCTAAACTTAGGTGATCATATACAAAAGAAATGAGCAACTTAAATGAACACATAAAGAGAAGGAGCAGACATCTCTTTGAGTTGCTGACTCAAAGTATGGTAAAATCTGTTGTGGCACATTTTAAAGAGGTTTGTATGGATACATACACACAAGATTACTTCTAATTGGTAAGCTTAATAAGGCAATCACAGAGAAATTTAATTGATCTTCTAAAGTACATATACACATTAACCAAAAACCTACTTAGAAACAAATATAATGACTCTTGTGACTAATATGACTTACGTTAGTAACATGCATGTTATATGGAGGATAATTAGAATCAAGAAAAGCAAAAAAGTATGTTTAGCTAGAAAAAAAAATCATGTCACAATGAGTTAAGTTATTGAAAAGCTTTGCCTTACTCTCTATAAATCAAAACAACATCCCAACCTGTAAACAATGAGAAGTAGAAGGCCTCATTATATGAAAAGACTTCAAAAACTCCATCAGAGTGAATGGAGAGGAAAACAAATATTATGGTAAAAATGGACAAAAAAGGCAGAAGTTATAATTTTACTATAACTTTTTCCCATACCTTTTTCTTGAGCTCCCACATACCCCACAATCAATGTGGTTCAACTGTGTCTCGCATGTAAATCATCATGCAACAACCCTCCACTAATAGGAGTGTGACACACCCTCCTGATGCATGAGACTCCCTGTATTTGATTCTATTGAGCTATCACTTTGAGTTTTGGCAGAAAATGGAAGCACTGGTTTTCAGTGGGGAGGAAATGTGGAAGGAGGGAAGTACTTATCAGAAATGCATTTTCAGTATAGGAAAATTATAAGTTCCGATATGGTATTTTATCTCCACTCAAAGATACAGCTAGAATCCCACGTTGAATAGATGGAGGGTCAGGAGCAAGGGAAAGAAAGAAGTATCTTTCAAAAGCATCCAAAAATATCTGAAAATGGGAGATCGTATGTGGAAGACCATACCATTTCTGTACCAGGTATACTCTACACCGTGTGGAAAGAGGTGTTGCAAACATGGGCAGGATACAGGAGAAACACATCCAAAAGGGAGAGAATAATGTTTGGATAGGGAA
>NW_013682594.1:0-835 GCF_000517525.1 Limulus polyphemus | reverse complement strand
ATAAACAAGAAGAGAGACTACAGCAACTGGAACAAGAAAGGAAACAGGAAGAAAATCTCCAACAACTACAGGAAAGTCAGCAACAGTAGCAAAAAGAACAAGGAGAGAGAGTACATCAGCAGGAAGTACAAATGGAAATGATTAGTAAATTTCAAAGTAAATTAGATACATTAAAGGATGATTTACTGCCTTTTACACAGGGATGAGATATTAGCCATGGACCTAATCATCCCCAGACAACAGGAAGCCCCTTCCAAATCCTGCAGCTAAACCCTAATGCAGACATCTTCAGTCCTGCCAGTCACATTCCAGACATGAGTGTCAGCAATAGGGGTGATCTAGTACGAAGGAAGCCACAGCAATTCGATGGGAAGGCACCGTAGGAAGCATATAGAGCACAATCTGAGCTCCTGGCAGAAATGAATGAATGGACAGAGGGGCAGAAAGCAGTGTATTTGGAAATGAGCTTGAAGGGATAACCACTGGAAATACTTGGACAGTTGTCAGCAGATGACAGGCACAACTATTGAGCACTGGTAGCTGCTCTAGAAATCAGGTATGGAACTCAAAATCAGTCTGAAGTCTACAGGGCTAGGTTTAAGACTACAGTCCATGCTAAAGGGGAGAGTTTGCAAAAGCTGGCACAGGATTTGGAAAGTATGGCACACAAGGCCATAATTGAATTTCTACAAACAAGTGTTTTGTGCCCTGCTTGGGAGAAGGTGTCAAGTCTAAGCTTGAAGATGGTATTCTTGTCTGGAGATGGGAACTTTATATGCGAAAGTGACAAACTGGCAATCAGTTATATCGAAAAAGTTACAGGAAGTTGTGCTGC
>NW_013682593.1:0-2589 GCF_000517525.1 Limulus polyphemus | reverse complement strand
TATTGTATATCACAAGCCAAGAACTTCTCAGTCCTGATGTCAGACCATATCTGTATCAGATATCCAACATTTTTACTGGAAAATGTTGGATATCTGATACAGATATGGTCTGACATCAGGACTGAGAAGTTCTTGGCTTGTGATATACAATATTAATATGTACAAATATAAGTTTACTTCTAGCATTTAAACTGGGAATCATCTTCTTTAGTTATTTCTCTAAATAATGGAACCTACATCAAATTAACTTTTGTTTCTATCTGTCTACTTAGCCAAAACTATTGTAATCATACAGTTTTCTTGGTCTTTACCTATGGATTTCTTTAATACTATCTGGAAAATTGTTATGTTTTCTATGTAATTTATAGATATATATATTTCTTAAGGTGCTGATGACACCCCCACAAGTGATCAGAACATAACACTTAAAATAACAAACCATCAGAAATATTAACTTCAATAAAACTTCAAGTTCACTCACTTAGAAAAAAACACAAACCTTGGGAAATCTCTCTTTATAAACACTGTTCATGAGGATAATGTCGTTATCCAATGCTGGCGACCTCGTAGGACTGCTGGCCGAGAAAAAAGAAAAGTAACCATGAAGGAATCAAACCACATACCTGACACACACACTGTGTAGTTTCTAAATATTTAATGTGGTTCCTGAATTGTGTCTATTCATGACAAGTATTTACACAAACTTGTTCTGTAACTAAATACTGAAGTCGCTGGAAATGTTTTGTAGTTTTGTTTTAAAGTAAATTTAGCTGAGGAAACATTTCAAGACTTTGACGTTTTGAAAACTCATAAACAGCTAAAATTTTTCCAGACCAGCCTGGGAATTCTTGTTAATGAATATATTAGACTCTATGATGTTTTATCAACAAAAACGAGAAGTTAAAAAATAACATAAAAAACATTACAATCTAATTAGATTTGACAGTCATGAAAACTAACTTTGAAATTTTATAAACATAAGTTTACATTTTTCAGGTAAAAATGTAGGTTTACACAAAATAGATAGTTACTAATGTGATTTCCACATCAAGTCCTTTCAACCGTTTGGTTTATTCAGAAAAGGAACAATATTTAGAAGACAAAATGTATAACCTGGATACACTATTTACTACTGTTCTAGAAATCCAACCTTCACCTTAAACTCCTGGATCTTGACCGCATCAGTGGTGACCTGCGACCATCTTCCTCCACTCCAGGGTTACTCTCATTGCTGCTAAACCTTGATAGGTGACGTCTCTCCTCTACAGCAGGGTGACTAGGAATGGGATAAAGCTTTTCTTGGGACGAGCACTGGGGTGAAGTTTAAAAAAGAAGTCAAAATGAATAAGTATACAAGCTGAAACTCTGATGAAAGAAAGTGGGTTTTGTTCCACACAAATTAGTGAAAGTTGATGTTGTGGACATTTTAATTACTGCAGTTTTGAATTATGGACACTAGTTGAATAGTACAATATTTAGATACTGAATATACACAAATCTTGTATAGGCCACCCATCAGATGGAAGAAAGGCTGGAGAAGTTTATAGAAGATGGTCAGGAGATAGACCCGAATATCAACTCGGATGCTATCACTCGTTTTGCTCACTTTCAAGTCATTGAAATGGCTAGAGACTGCCTGCAGAAGTCACGAGAAAGACTTGTCACTTCTCGATACTTTTACGAAATGTCGGAAAGCCTTGAAAAACTTTACTCAGAGGTAATAACCCAAATTTTCCATTTACAGAAGTGTTCATCGAAGTATTGTGAAACACAAAAAAAGAAAAATAATAACTTGAATTTTCTATTTATAGAAGTGTTGATAGAATTATTAACAAATACAAAATAGCTGTAATAACCTGAAGCTTCCGTTAATGCTAAAAATATTTAGAAACTAAAAAGAAAAGCTCTGGGAAATTTCCACCTAACCTATATTTTTATTGATTCAACACGTGGATTTAACCTATATTTTTATTGATTCAACACGTGGATTTGACCTATATTTTTATTAATTCAACACGTGGATTTGACCTATATTTTTATTGATTCAACACATGGATTTGAGCATATACACTGACAGAAAGTGTTAGTAATGTAAGACAGTTAAATCACACCTAAACAAAAGAAAAACTAGTTGGAAAACGTGAAGCTCATTTGAATTGTAAATGTAATGTTAGTTGTTTAATGCCCTGTGGTATTGGTGCAGTCTTTATTTGGTGTAAAGGGGGACCAGTTACCCCCCTTTATTTCAGTGGGATGTAGTTATTTTCAAGGAATGTATGCTTGAGATCTTGGTTGCAGAATTGTATTTAAAAGTATAATTCTCGTTTAAAGTGAAACTGTCTTTAAAAACATGTCTCATTATTTTGTTTGTTTTATATCTAGTTGGATCTTAAGTTTTTCTTGCTGTGTTCATAAAAAATATATAGCTACTCTTTAAGTTTCAAAGTATGTTTACTGTTTATAGTATAAAGGGTTAATTAATCTCTTAATATTTAAAGACACGTTTACTGTTTTTGGTATAAAGGTATAATTAATATCTTAATATTTACAGATATGTTTACTGTTTTTGGTATAAAGTTATAATTAATG
>NW_013682592.1:0-2589 GCF_000517525.1 Limulus polyphemus | reverse complement strand
GATTGCATAGAATGAGCCCTTGTTCTTGATGATTATAAAATAAATTAAGATCGTTAGTCACAACATAAACTAAATGTTATGACTTTTCCAGGAGAACTTGATCCAGAAAGAATTGGTTCAGGTATCCAGTATGGGGATGCATCTCTCAGGAGATTAAACCGCCAGCATCAACAACAGCGACATCCCGACTGTTCTTGCTGAACCGAAGTGTTCAGTTTCCACAAGATTGGTTACTAAACATATTTGGGTACAACAATGCAAGTTTGTTTGTTTTTGACATCGTTTATTCTACTTTGCTCGTAGTCGTAGTTTCTCTCAGGGCTGTACTAGTCAGTTGGCATATCCCTACTTTGTGTTGACATTCAGCCGTATGATTATTAACAAAAATCAATTCCATGAACCTATATGAAATCTTAAAATTAATTAGCATTGTTCGTACTCCTACAAATGAAAAAAATTAAATTGACTGAGACAGTTGATACTAATTAATTACAACCGCATTGTTTTTTTTTTTTTCATGAAGCCATAGCTGTGTTAGTTTCTTCAGAACGTTTTCACTGACCTGTGATACGGAGTTAGATATCTATTAATGGTAGATTTTGTTGAGTTTGAAGGGTATAACCAAGAGTTTATGAATATTCATGCATGTATTTCCTGGTATCTTTTATTTCCTTCATCTTTCTGATGCCCAGTTTTATTACTCTTGTAAAATCAGTACTGTTAACCCTCCAGTTAAACAAGATTATTGAAACAGATATTATTTTTTAAATGGATCGTGTTTATTATTGATTAAAGAATGTGAATATATATATAACTTTTTTTGAACAGCTTTGTGTTACCCAATTTAATTACACTTTCCTATATATTCTACAGTTTATAACACGTGTATGAGTTTGGTGGTACTTTCCTATATATTCTACAGTTTATAACACATGTATGAGTTTGGTGGTTGAGCTATGGATTTTAGAGATGGCGAGCTGGATTCAAACCCCCACACTTTAAGCTGTGGGTGTATTATAAGAGTGACAACCAATTCCTTAGCACGGATAATGGATGGTGATGTGCTGCTATATGGTCAGTAGTTGAGAGTTAGCAGGATGGCAGCAGACAGCTTTGTCATATACACAAACGGTCATAGACTAACATGAGATTTGATGAATAGTGTAAAATATATATAACAATTTACTTAAATAAATTAAATATGAGTGGTGAAGCAGTGCTGTGTTTTGATAGTGTAAAATGTGTATGTTTTGTAGTAGAAAGCTTTGTGATAGTAGCATGGGTAATTGTATCGTAAGAGAAATGTCAACATTCTGTTAATAAATATGTCCATACAAACAACAGCTTGTACATAAAACTTACATATGGAATACGGTAACTTCACAAGAAACGTAAACAATCCGTAGGTCACTTTAAGTAAAAAGAAGCATTATTAAACATTCGTGAAAGTTAGGCCTAATCTTTATAGTCGTCTTAAAATTCTAACACTAACAATGAAAGGTTATTTATTTTACATTAGAAAAAGTAGTGTTGGGTCAATATATTGTAGTATCTATCTGTGGAAATTATTTTATAGCTGTAGATAAGAATGTTCACAACTTTTTATCTTGTTTTTTTTCAGTAATTACAAAATAAGTTATTCCGTAAGCGTGCAAGAAAACGTAATGGGTAACAGCAAAACGTAATGGATAACAGTGAAACGTAATGGATAACAGCAAAACGTAATGGGTAACAGTAAAACGTAATGGATAACAGCAAAACGTAATGGATAACAGTAAAACATAATAGATAACAGTAAAACGTAATGGATAAAAGCAAAACGTAATGGATAACAGCAAAACGTAATGTATAACAGTAAAACGTAATGGATAAGCAAAACGTAATGGGTAACAGTAAAACGTAATGGGTAACAGCAAAACGTAATGGATAACAGCAAAACGTATGGATAACAGCAAAACGTAATGGATAACAGCAAAACATAATAGATAACAGTAAAACGTAATGGATAACAGTAAAACGTAATGGATAAAAGCAAAACGTAATGGATAACAGCAAAACGTAATGGATAACAGCAAAACGTAATGGATAAAAGCAAAACGTAATGGATAACAGCAAAACGTAATGGGTAACAGCAAAACGTAATGGATAACAGTAAAATGTAATGGATAACAGCAAAACGTAATGGATAACAGTAAGATTTATTTATGTTTCTTGGTAGATATTTCCCTTTTAATTTCACGAAAATACCCTTAAATAATTATAAAAATAAATGAATGGATGTGAGGTTTGATAGATAATTGTAATATTATAAACGTTTAATGCAGACTGTTAGTCGTAATTAACTTGGTGTCTAAATATTGTCAAATGAATTATAAAGGTATCAAGCTGATACTTGGACCGATGGAAAGGTAAGAACAAGTGAAACAAAATATGATCACTAATACCTACATTTCTTTTGGGATGTTATTTTATGTATGAGGTTTATATGGGCCATTTTATCTTCAGAAATAAAAATTGTTGATCTAGACCACACGACCATTTTCCACAAAAATAGGTTATTTTTTTTTCAAGATATTGTCCTAGGAGGAC
>NW_013682591.1:0-2590 GCF_000517525.1 Limulus polyphemus | reverse complement strand
CATCTGTTTCGTTCACTATTGTATTGTAAACTACTGTTTTGTTAGTATCTGTTTCGTTCACTATTGTATTGTAAACTACTGCTTTGTTAGCATCTGTTTCGTTCACTATAGTATTGTAAACTACTGTTTTGTTAGCAATGCTAACAAAACAGTAGTTTACAATACAATAGTAAACGAAACAGATGCTAACAAAGCAGTAGTTTACAATACAATAGTGAACGAAACAGATGCTAACAAAGCAGTAGTTTACAATACTATAGTGAACGAAACAGATGCTACAAAATAGTAGTTTACAATACAATAGTGAACGAAACAGGTTGTTTCGTGTACTATTGTATTGTAAACTACTGTTTTGTTAGCACCTGTTTCGTTCACTATTGTATTGTAAACTACTGTTTTATTAGCATCTGTTTTCGTTACTATTGTTTAAAGTATCATCTGGTCAGCAGTTGTATCGTGTACCGTTATATTCATTATTTTCTGGTCAGCAGTTGTTTCGTCTACTTCTGTTTAAACTATTTTCTTGTCTTTATTTTTAAACTACTGTTTCATTAGCAGCCGTTTCATCTAGTAATGTGCTTACTGTTGTCAACAACATGTTTCAACAACTGCTGTGTGTATTACGTTTGAGATGTGCATAAGGTGCTGGAAAAACAAAATGGCGAAACATACGTATCTTTAAAACGCTTAAATATGGATTCTAAATTTCTGCTGGTGACTAGTTTCACGTCATGATCTTAATTATACTACAAAATGACGTAAGAAATTTGAATGAATATGTACTTGTTAGTATGAATGTTACAAGCAGCATAAAATTAGTTAAAATTACTAATTAATTATTCATTAATTGATATGTTTTTAAATATTTTAATACAGACATGGACCAAAGTGAACTTTTAGAAGAACTTTCTCTCAACCTTGACTTCACACCCGCGGTTTCAGATGCAATAAATTATCATCATTTCAACGTTTCGTTAGCACCTGTTTCAGTTCATGGCAGAATGCTGACGGATAATGGACATACAGTAAACTCCTTCTGTAACCAAGAAAAGGATGGGTTCCATAAAGATAAGGTCTCTCTTCCTGCAATGACCGAGAACACTGACGATGATGACCTAAGAACTGTACGTGTAAAGACAGTACGTGATAGGCCTTTAGAGCAAACGAACATTGCATATCAACAGGACTTAGAAGGCAACATTAGCTTAAAACACCCTATTTCAATAACATGTGAGTCACAAAGAAATGGGCCTCGAACCAGGAATTTAAAAGCATGTCCTTTCTTAGAAGAGAACAACAATCATGGTTATTTGGCAGATCGTCTTTTCTCTGAAACTAAATTGTTTGAAAACTGTACTCAAAATAACGGTTCTATGAAAAATGGGATTTCCCTGCTTAAAGATTACCCTGACTACCAAGTTATAAAGGAAACATGTCCTGGATCAGGTTATCATTACGTATCTCCGCTGACAACGAACATCAATCCTGACGAAACAAGCGAGCTCGCCAGCCAGCCAGTTACTGCACAGGATAACGAAACAATAACTTACTCAGATGCACTAATACGAGAAAATGAACTGGAATTAAGTAAAGTAAAGCAGCTAACATTACAGCAAAATACGTTAATTTATAAACTTGCCTTTGACGAAAGTTTTATAGATCATCCTGATGAGGGAGAACAAGAATTCTCTACATACTCAAATACAGATGTAATAGCCTCGCCTTCCCCGCCAACTCTTCCTACAGAAGATGAGATACGTCTTCAGGAAGATACGGATTCTGTCATGACAAACCATCGTCAAGCCCTTGAAGAGTTGGATGAATTTTCAAGACTGAGGTCAGAAATCATTGTTCATGAACTGGACACAGTGAGTGAAGCAGGGTCAGAAGACGTAGAGCTTATACCCCACCGTTATGAAAGCCAAACAGCTGGTCAGAAACACATTTACATCAATAAACTGACTCTAGCTGTCGAACTGCTCAGAACGAAAGAAGTCTTACCTTACGACGAGGAGTTGAAACCAGTCTCTCTTGGTAATCAGGAAGACATAGATCCAGATAAGAAGGAAGAGAATGACCAATGCGGAGTACTTCCCGAAGTGCACGTGTACTCCTCAACTGGGGGAGCAGTTAACCAAAGTTTTGTTAAAGAACCCGAGCTTGACGATGGTAAGGATCCAGATCGTGTTCACACATTGAGTTCCGTAATGTGTAAAGTGAAAACGTCACAGCCACAGGGCAGAAATGGAGAGGAGGTATGAAATGTTCTCGTTACTTATGGTGTTGGATATGTATAAATGTTGATCAATCTGAAGCTAATCTGTGTTTAGAGAAACGCTAATTCAGTTTCTTGTTATAAGTTATCTTTCCAACATTATAGAGAACAAAGTTCTAATATCATCTTATAGTGCCCTACTTATACAAAGCAATTTGAGTGTTTATAGATAATTTTCTTCTTTCCTCTATTAAGATCAAATAGATGTAATAAGTTGTCGAATGTTTGGATTATCTTACTCTATAACTATATTTCAAATTATTGCCTGATTTCACATTTAAATATATTCCCCTTTTATTGATAAATTACTTCCAA
>NW_013682590.1:0-2591 GCF_000517525.1 Limulus polyphemus | reverse complement strand
ACATCTATTTCAATCTACATTGACTCTCTCGTCTCAGTACGTAAAGTTGCATTATAACAACTAACCAGAACTCAACACACACATCTATTTCAATCTACATTGACTCTCTCGTCTCAGTACGTAAAGTTGCATTATAACAACTAACCAGAACTCAACACACACATCTATTTCAATCTACATTGACTCTCTCGTCTCAGTACGTAAAGTTGCATTAGGTCAGCTCGGGGGGTTGCCAAGAAAGAAATAACAACGTCTCAGTACATAAAGTTGCATTAGGTCAGCTCGGGGGGTTGCCAAGAAAGAAATAACAACGTTGCTAAAACACAATAAAACTGTAATATTTTCAAATTATTTAGCAACGAAAGATTGTTTATTTATTGTTAAGCACAAAGCTGCTTCGTGTGATATCTGTGCAGTGCCCACCACGGGTATCGAAACTCGATTCTTAGCGTGATAAATCCTCAGGCTTACCACTGAGCCACCGAGGGGGGTGGGGCTTATCTAGTCAGTAAGTTGAACAATTTATTCGTGGAATATTTTTTTGTAAACATTGCTCTTACACCAGTAATTTATTTTCATTTGTAATGAAGTGGGTCAAAGTATGGGGCAGGATTTTTTTTTTTAATTTAATACTAAAAGGAACAATTGTTCCAATTAATATTGCTACTACATTATATATAAATCGAAAAGTGATCCCCAATTTAAATGAAAATTACTTGAAATCCTGAACAATGCTACCAAGAGTTCATCTGCATTTCTCGCTTTTTTTAGTGCATATATATCCATAGTGAGCTATATTAACCTGTTTATAATTTTTAGATATGTATATCGAATGAAAAGATAGATATTTTACATGTTTTATATTCTCATCCTCAATATGGTCCAGTTTCACATTTCTACTAGTTTATTTGTTTCAACGTAGCTACATTATATCCCTGTCCAGTAATTTTCCTCATCAGATATTGTAACGAATATTTAAGATTATTTAAAGTTAATCTTCAGTTATTTTAACAAATATTTAGGATTATTTAAAGTTAATCTTCAGATATTTTAACGAATATTTAGGATTATTTAAAGTTAATCTTCAGATATTTTAACGAATATTTCGAATTATTTAAAGTTAATCTTCAGATATTTTGACGAATATTTAGAATTATTTAAAGTTAATATTCAGTTATGTTAACGAATATTTAGAATTATTTAAAGTTAATATTCAGTTATGTTAACGAATATTTAGGATTATTTAAAGTTAATCTTCATAGATAAAATAAAGTTATATTAGCTCTACTACTATTTTAATAGCTTGAGTGGCTTATCCACCACTAAAACCAACAACTATCTATATTATTATTAAGCACGTGATACAAATAATGACAATCAAAACGTGTTACCTTTTACCTACTGTAATTAAAGGTCATTTGGCAAATTTTTCTCCAACTTACCAATCGATCCAAGTCTTTTCCTAACACCCCAACATCTTCAATACAGCTAGAAATACCCAAGAATTTAACTTCACTAGCACACACACACACATATACTTCTACTCAAGTAGCCATATCCTCATTAGTGGTTAATAATAAATTTTAAATGACAACCTCCCTCCCTCTTTGACCATACCGTATAGAAGACCATTCTGAATAACTTCAAGAAACCTCTCTCTCCCTCGCTATATGATTCTGTAGAATCCCAACCAGTGACTACTGTAGTAATGTCCTTGTTACAACAATCCTGATCTCGTAATACAGTTTCTAATTTTCCACATCTGTCTGGTCAGATGGTGTATAATAACTGTCAGTTAAAACTTTCAAATATACAACCTACATACTCGCCCTTTCAGCCGTGGGGCGTTATAATGTGACGGTCAATCCCACTATACGTTGGTAAAAGAGTTAGCGGTGCGTTGAATCTATATGACTCACAATCAGGATAGAAAATTTTAACTGAAATTCGTCATACACCTCTTGACCAGACAGATGTGGGTGGTGTTGACTAGTCTATCAGTGTTAAATTACGGACGGCTAGCAAGTAGCGCGAAATTCACAAACAAACAAGACTATCATGTTTATCATGTCTTATAATGGTTTCTGTTTATCACATATGTAAAGAGCCATCCTTCTCCTCCATCACTCTTACATAATTTATCACATATGTAAAGAGCCATCCTTCCCCTCCATCACTGTTACATAATTTATCACATATGTAAAGAGCCATCCTTCCCCTCCATCACTGTTACATAATTTATCACATATGTAAAGAGCCATCCTTCTCGTCCATCACTGTTACATAATTTATCACATATGTAAAGAGCCATCCTTCTCCATCACTGTTACATAATTTATCACATATGTAAAAAAACATCCTTCTCGTCCATCGCTGTTACATAATTTATCACATATGTAAAGAGCCACCCTTCCCCTTCATCACTGTTACATAATTTATCACATATGTAAAGAGCCACCTTCCCCTCCATCACTGTTACATAATTTATCACATATGTAAAGAGCCATCCTTCCCCTCCATCACTGTTAGATAATTTATAATTTGGATAATAATAATTATTATCAATGTTCTAATCAAGTTTCAGTGATTCC
>NW_013682589.1:2129-3592 GCF_000517525.1 Limulus polyphemus | reverse complement strand
ATGTCAATTGTTAAAACCACACATCCTGACAAAGTTTCCATACACTCCAACATAGGTGTATGCCAGTTGTTAAAACCACACATCCTGACAAAGTTTCCATACACTCCAACATAGGTGTATGCCAGTTGTTAAAACCACACATCCTGACAAAGTTTCCATACACTCCAACATAGGTGTATGTCAGTTGTTAAATCACACATCCTGACAAAGTTTCCATACACTCCAACATAGGTGTATGTCAGTTGTTAAACCATACATCCTGACAAAGTTTCCATACACTCAAACATAGGTGTATGTCAGTTGTTAAACCATACATCCTGACAAAGTTTCCATACGCTCCAACACAGGTGTATGTCAGTTGTTAAAACCACACATCCTGATAAAGTTTCCATACACTCTAACAAAGGTGGGGTTTTAACAACTGACATACACCTATGTTGGAGTGTATGGAAACTGTCAGGATGTGTGGTTTTAACAACTGACATAGCACATCCTGACAAAGTTTCCATACACTCCAACATAGGTGTATGTCAGTTGTTAAAACCACACATCCTGACAAAGTTTCCATACACTCCAACATAGGTGTACGTCAATTGCCAAGACTATGTTTAAGCAGATCAGAAATCAAATAGGAATACTGCATTTTCAGTTTCTTCAGTTACCTTTCTTGTGAAGGTGTAGCTGGAAGTTGTGAATTTTCATTAGCTTTGTATCCTTTTTTTATTATCTTGTTAATGGTACCAGAAGAGCAATAGTTTTCTGAATCAGGAAGTTGTCTTTCCTACTCATAATCTTCACTTTGTGAATTATATTTGTGCTTTAGATTAGCTTAGAGTAGTTAACGAGCCTGTCATTGCTCTACACGCTCTGCTGTACAAGCATTTTCAGTTTTCATGAAGAATTTTTTAAAGGCTTCCTTCTACAAAATGATGTCTGTTTTGGCTCTAATCTCATTATCCAAAGAAGAGGCTGTTACAGATTCCTAGACCTATGAAGCTATTTGGTGACATTACACTGTCAAATAGTCAAGGATTTACTATGAATCAAACATGTATGTGTTAAATCATAATGCTAAAGATACCGCAGCTCACATATACAGCAACATGTCACTACATTAGCATATTTAAATCAACCTTATATATTGCAATTAACCCTCTGTAATATTATGTTTGACAAGGTGTTGCCAATATACATACTTTTGACTTCGACCAGATTTCCCAAAGCAGTGTAACACCTGGCTCCTCAAGCAATATTGGTAATCCATAACTAGAGCCAGCATTTATCCAGACCTCTCCAGAACTTCCATCTGATCCAGACTTTTCTATATCATCAGCTGTGCGTGGAACATTCATATGCATCCTAGATAACATTATCCAGTTAGAATGAAATATTTCAATACATCTATAAATCCTAATATCTAGACACACACACACACACACACACACAACAAAAAAAAGAGTTAG
>NW_013682589.1:0-1129 GCF_000517525.1 Limulus polyphemus | reverse complement strand
ATGTCATAACATTATACATTCATATATATTTATTATTTTTATCATATTGACCTTTCAGCCGTGCTTGGCTAACAATGCAGAAGTTATAATGACGGAGTACATGTGCACTCATGTTATCGTAGCCAGTAACTTGTCTTGGCTGTGTTTTAGTAGACTAGTATTTGTAAAATACAGTCACATTTCAATTATTATACATTATTTCTGTATATAGATTATTGCTATTTTGAAATAATTTCTTAAACTTATTATTCTTAAAACATAGAACAGTAAATAAAGAAGTAAAGCAAACAATTATCTCTTCTAGTTATGACCTTTGTACTCGGGTTGCTGCTTGATGTAGGTTGCTAAGTCTTCAAAAAATTTTGCGTGTGAAGGACATGAAACAAAATATTTTTTTAGGTTTTATATATATATTTGAATAACCAAAAAATCACAAATTACTACATCAATACCATAGAATTCTACTCTAATTTATCAAACGTAGTAACTAAGCTGTATTTGGGTCTAAAAAATGAAATTTCGAGCAGACTAAACACACAACCTACCTCATTGAAATCTTGATTTAAAAGAAAGAAATGATGCTAGGTACATTAGAAAGGCTTAGAAAAACCACATGGGGACATTATGAGCTTCCAATTAGTTATTCATGTCATATATAGAAATAAGTGTTTAAAAGGGAGTGTTTCCAAAAATTAAAGAGTTGAGCAGGGTGCCACCATGTTTGATTTATTGCGTGAGAAATATCTTAGCAAACAGAAAAGATAAGATGTTCTTATTTTATAATCTAGCTTGTCAATATTTGTAATTGGAGTTTCTAATTTGTACGAAACTATAGACTTTGTATTTTGACTTCACAAACATCTACTCTGAATCAGTGCTGCATTCAACATAACACGTGACACACAAAATACGATGATTATTACCTGTTTTTTAATATTTAATTTTAAATTAACAAATTGGGTAATGTATAGTTATAAAATTTGAATTATAATCTACAGTTTGATACCAAACTTATTGACATAAATTCATGAAATAGTAATTCAATAAAATTTTGAATGTGAGCCAACAAACAAGATGACACATGGCCTTTCACCTGTGTCCCGTATATAAAGGGTTAACCCATGTTACC
>NW_013682588.1:0-2592 GCF_000517525.1 Limulus polyphemus | reverse complement strand
ATATATATACGTTATAAATTGCGCTTCTACCAAAGCTTCGTGTGTTACATGCCCAGCAGACCTGATGGGTTCTTGGATTAAGCGAAAGGCCTATTGGGCATCGCTGCGAGGCACACAAAGTTCAAATGTTATTGTATTCACCAAGAATCCATAGACAGTAGTAAAGATAGTTGTTAAAAATATATTCCATTTTTTTCTTTGTTTTATTTCTTCAAGCTCTAAATTATATAATGGATTATAAACTTTGCGTCAACGATAAGGATCGAATACCGAATTCTTTATGACATGTCAATAATAATTGATTAAGTTTTGACCAGCCTTTCGTTCTACTTAAGCCTACATTGTTCAAACAGAAGAAATCAAACAAAGTACTGTACTTTGGAGACATTCAAATCGACCGTAATAATTGAACTTTAAACAAAATTTCTAAAAATAAAATTTGTGCTTAAAAGAGATTCTAAGAAAGAAGTTCAAGCCAAAGAATAACTAATTAAGGAATTAAAACAGAGAATATCTAATGTTTCCTTAACCGTCTTCACACTGACTGAAACTCGTGGTTTTTCTGAAGATTCCAGAAGAACAAGAAATATTTTTGGCCACTTTTCTTGCTTCTTTCTGATTTCTGAATTGGAAATACCTTCTCTAAATTTGAAAACTAGAAATTTAAGAATTTGAAATGTTGGCTTACTTGTAAGCTTCTTGACGTTTGAAAACTTGAAGCCTCCTGGTGACATAAATTCTCCCTGTACAATTTCTCTTCGTTTGCTTAATTTTAAATATAATGTTATATTAATGTACAGATGGTTGAGTACAGTATATCAAAACGATTTTAATTACGGAAGTCAGTCAATAAAAAAGTGGCGGTAGAACGACATGTATCAGAACTACATTTTGACATTGTTTGGTGTTACATAGGTAATGCGATGCCACCAAAAACTGATTACTTTTAAGAAGGGTATGTGTAACAGTCCTTTACGACACAAAATATTCATATACTCAGATCATAAAGATGTGTTCAGATCGGGGATTTAGAATTCCTAAGACAGAAATATTCTTTTTATTTAAAGGAATTTGATAAAAAGAAATATGGATGAAATTGAGGTACCTGGGGCTATTCAGAATGAGACCTGCAACAAGTCCTACAACAGTCCAGTTAAGTAAAGTTTGGCGTCTTGTAGCAGGTAAGAATCCACGAACATAAATATCAGTGGCAAAAGACGTTCGGGTGCCCCAGGCAACAGTAAGCCACATAATCAAGAAATATTTCCGTCTGGAACAGTGACACTAATTTTTGCTTCCACGAGATATTTGTTCAACGTGTCTCAAGTATCTGGAGGATTAAACCCGTATTCATGCCGTATGAAAACATACCAATCAAGTCGCCGGACAAAGCGCCTATAGATTTATGTACAAATGAGTGTTAAAATAGGTGCTGGGAAACCTTTGTCCTTACACTAGATAGTTTATAGAAAGTACTCAGAAAGGGTGGGTAACATTTAGACATGACAGCTTTACGACGGATCATTTAGCTTTGGAAACTACACTGTAGAGCTATTGTCAGAATGCAAGATCGTCAGATAGAGTATGAATGGACGTGGTGAAGCTCCCAATATGTTTTAATATAACATACTCAATCAATTTGTAAATCTGTTTTTCCCATTATGTTTTTTTTATTAGGTTTTGTATATTATATCGTAGTTTACTCAGAGTCTGCCTATTTGCACGAAGTAAGCTGCTGTTTTAACGAACAGGCAGCAATACAAACAATGTGGTTTCAGTGAAAATGGTCAAATGTACTGAAAACAGTAAAATAAAGGGAGCTGATCTTATAATCTTAAAATCTCGCAGAATGTTGACGTTTTTCGGTTGTTATTTCTTCTTGTTTAGTATTTTGTAAATCTCGAGCTGATATTGATGTTAATATTTACACTAATAGGCCTAATACTGTTTACGGTCATCTTTCAGTTCTGATATTCGACGTTTCTGGAACATCCCACGAATTTATGAAAAAAATCCAGTGAAAGTCATAGAAATACTTAAGAACAGTAAACACACAAAAAAAGCTTTCAACGGAACAGTAGTCATGTTCTGCGTTCAACGGAGCAGTAATTATGTTCTGGTTTCAACGGAACAGTAGTCATGTTCTGCGTTCAAAGGAACAGTAGTCATGTTCTGCGTTCAACGGAACAGTAGTCATGTTCTGCTTTCAGTGTAACAGTAGTCATGTTCCGCTTTCAACGGAACAGTAGTCATGTTCTGCGTTCAACGGAACAGTAGTCATGTTCTGCTTTCAGTGGAACAGTAGTCATGTTCCGCTTTCAACGGAACAGTAGTCATGTTCTGCGTTCAACGGAACAGTAGTCATGTTCTGCTTTCAGTGGAACAGTAGTCATGTTCTGCGTTCAACGGAACAGTAGTCATGTTCTGCGTTCAACGGAACAGTAGTCATGTTCCGCTTTCACGGAACAGTAATTATGTTCTGGTTTCAACGGAACAGTAGTCATGTTCTGCGTTCAAAGGAACAGTAGTCATGTTCTGCGTTCAACGGAACAGTAGTCATGTTCTGCTTTCAGTGTAACAGTAGTCATGTTC
>NW_013682587.1:2567-3403 GCF_000517525.1 Limulus polyphemus | reverse complement strand
TCTTCTTGGGTCGGAGGAGTAGGCCTCCCTTCCGTAGACGTCGGGTGCATTCAGGGAATACTTGGGCTTGAGGTTTGTAGTAGCGGATGAAGTTAGCCGTGTCCCGCGGCGAGAAATCGAGTGGTAGTCCGTCGATGATTAACGGCGGCATAGGATACGAGACAGATTGCATTTACACAGTCAGTTTAACTTAACTACTTTTATAAAAACACGCTATAATTCACAGGGATTCACACACTTTACTTACGACTTGACTCGATTATCTCTATTTTCAATCTCTCTATCTATGCAATTCCTCTCTTCCTTTATTTGCCGGGCTTATATACTGAAAAAGAGGGCACCTGGAACAGACTAGAGTTGCCAGGACAATTCACGATCCTTCGAGAATATCATCACGTGTTACCAGCGTCACGTGACTTCCGCTGTCGTAACAATATTGATATAATGTCATTTCTCTGTTTCACGACAATAGTTAACCTGGAACCATAAACTATAAATAATTTGATATTATGTTAATTTATTTTTGCTATGACAACAGTAAACTTGGATATTAAATAACGACAAGCTATAAACTGTTTACTATGACAACAGTGAACTTGGATGTTAAATAACTTCAAGCTATAAATAATTTGATATTATGTTAATTTATTTTTTCTATGACAACATTTAACTTGGACTTTAGAGACCCTATTGTAGAATAATGGTAACACTAGATTGATTCGTTGTTTCATGGTAATAATTACCTCAAGCTTCAAAAAACGCACAATTCCCTAAACACAAATGATATCATTTTACATTATTTTTACTACAGCAATTAACTCAACTTTCAGAAACCA
>NW_013682587.1:0-1756 GCF_000517525.1 Limulus polyphemus | reverse complement strand
ATTATAGCAGTTGCTGGAGGAAATAGAAATAAAAACAAGAAGAACGAGAAAAGAAACAAGAAGAGAGATTACAACAGTTGTTGGAGGAAAAAGAAAAGAAACAAGAAGAGAGACAACAGCAGTGGCAAGAAAACCTGCAACAGTGGCAGCTCGAACAGCAAAATAAACAAGAAAGACTACAGCAGTGGTTGGAGGAGAAAGAAAATAAACAAGATAAGAGATTACAGCAGTGGCAACTGGAACAAGAAAGGAAACAGGAAGAAAGTCTCCAACAGTTGCAGGAAAGTCAGCAGCAACTACAAAAAAGTCAACAACAGTGGCAAGAAGTACAAATGAAAAACATTAGTAAATTTCAAAGTGAATTAAATACATTAAAGGATGATTTACTGTATTTTACACAAGGAGGATATATTAGCCATTGACCTAATCAGCCTCAGGCAACGGGAAGCCCCTTCCAGACCCCGCAGCTAAACCCTAATGCAGACATTTTCAGTCTTGTTAGAAGTCACATCCCAGATATGAATGACAGCAATAGGGGTGATCTAATATGAAGGAAGCCACAGGAATTCGATAGAAAGACACCATAGGACGCATATAGAGCACAATTTGAGCTCCTGGCAGAGATGAATGAATGGAAATGAGGAGCAGAAAGCAGTGTATCTGGCACGAGCTTGAAGAGACAACCACTGGAAATACTTGGACAGTTGTCACCAGACGACAGGCACAACTATAGAGCACTGGTAGCTGCTCTAGAACTCAGGTATGGAACCCCAAATCAGTCTGAAGTCTACAGGGCTAGGTTTAGGACGAGAGTCCGTTCTAAAGGGGAGAGCCTACAAGAGCTGGCACAGGATTTGGAAAGTATGGCACACAAGGCCTACCCAACTGTGCCACCCGATCTCCTCAAGTTGTTGCTGAGGGATCAGTTTGTAAATGCCTTGGACAGTCAACAACTGAAGATACAAGTAAAGCAAGCTCACCTCTCTACTATGCAGGATGCAATGGCCAGAGCTCTTGAATTCGAATCCTACATTAAGTCCAGCACAGAGGTACCAAGGTTGGTACAGACATCAGGATTCAAGACCAGAAAAGGACAGCTTTCAGAGAAGTTTGAGAGACTTTGGTGGCACTGTAACAAACCTGGGCACAAGAAAGCCACGGCAGGATAGGATGCTACCCTGAAAGATTGTTGGAACTGTGGAGAGCAAGGACATATGAGGAGCCAGTGTAAGAAGAATACTACCAAAAAGTCAGCTACGGAAAACCAGTAGTGGTTGGTGTTGAGGGATACCCACCAACCCCCATCGTGAAAGCCCAAACAGCTTGGTGTAAAGTGGCAAGCACACATTGTGTCTATGTGACAGGGAAGCAGGACGGCCAAAGGTGCGACTTTGTCATAGATTCTGCATCTCAGTAAACCCTTGTATGTATCAAGGTGCTGGATCACAAAGGAGTACCAGAAATTGTACAGAAGCTCTGTGGTGTGACAGGACATTATGCGAGGTTGTGGGGTCCAGTGTGTGTAACTATTCAGCTCATGTGTATGAAGGACAGACACAAAGTATACTCGGCTGACATTGAAGACCAATGCATACTAGGGTTGGACTAATTACTACTGAGGAAGTGTGTAATTAATTTTGATAAAATGACGATTGGAAACAAAAAAGGCCAAATTCCAGTAAGTGTTGCTGCATCCGTTGATTTGCATGTCACAGCACATGTCAACTACAATACCCCCCTATGTCAGAGAAGATAA
>NW_013682586.1:0-2592 GCF_000517525.1 Limulus polyphemus | reverse complement strand
ACCCCCCCCCCTTTACTTATAAGAAGCTACGAAGTAACAGCGCTGCTCTGAACTGATCCTTTTATTGGTTCATTTTGTGGCTCATGAGCAGCAACGTATCACGTGCGCGCGAGCAGCTGGTTTCAGAACGCGCGTGCCTCAGAGTGTAAGAAGAGAGGATGAATACTCGCTGCATGATTTTGGTTGTTGATATTTTCACGCCACACATGACAGAGAAAAACTTGGAAAGACGATCTCAATAAGAGGGGATTATGGATAGCTGCAAACCCTTACGTCGGTTGTATTCATTAGTCACTCGCACAAAACGATATGCTTCTACAGCACGAGCTCCGCGCCAAGTTGGGGAGTGTGACCGACGGGTTTTGACCACGCCGTGGCTAGTGGTCACGGGGTTAGCCTCAGCTATGGCATTTGGTGATTTTGTGGTCATCGGTCAAGTGTCAGCGACTGTAGCCGGACCCGGAGTTATTCCGTCACTTCTGATAGCCGTGGTAGCTAGTTTACTATCCGGTAAGTAATAATAGCCCTTGGATCGCTTGTGTGTGTGTGTGCAAGAGGATAAGATTTAGAGCCAGTGACGTGCGTTGTTTCGTTCTAACTACCTTAAAAACTGTCCAATATTATTATCTGATAAACACGGAAGTTTGCAGACGATATTTTATGATATAATTATAATTATTTAATGCCTTTCCTTCACGTGATTTTCTGCATTCTCTAGTTCGATACTCGGTCCATTCAAAACACGTAAATAATTTCATATTATTTAATGTTATATTGAAACATGCTTCTTGTTATTCCTGTTGGCCCGTAGCAACAGCGCCTAAAACACCTGTTTGCGAACAACCCAATGTGGGCTGGTTGTAGAAACCGTTGTTTAGCAAAAAAAACCATTGCTTGCAGATTGCCTCGGAGAACATCTGTGTCTTGCAAAAAAGCTGTCTGTCAGGGTTCCACGAAAAGATAAGCAGATATGTAGTGGAAACCAAATTCTATATAACTAGCAGAAGCGTATAAACATTGATTCCGCCGTCAATTTGGTTTCAGTTTTGATATTAAGCATCATGTTATTTAAAATACAAGAAACATACTTATGTCTGTCCTTCGTTCTACTTTTCATCCAGTGTATAATCCTTGATATCGTCTCTAACCGAAGACATAACCCTCTATAATAAATAACCCTTCGTATCGTCTCTAACCGAAGACATAACCCTCTATAATTAATAACTCTTCGTATCGTCTCTAACCGAAGACATAACCCTCTATAATTAATAACTCTTCGTATCGTCTCTAACCGAAGACATAACCCTCTATAATAAATAACCCTTCGTATCGTCTC
This sequence comes from Limulus polyphemus, assembly GCF_000517525.1. NCBI lineage: Eukaryota > Metazoa > Arthropoda > Merostomata > Xiphosura > Limulidae > Limulus > Limulus polyphemus. The sequence continues at coordinate 1,256 of NW_013682586.1, read as the reverse complement.
TAACCGAAGACATAACCCTCTATAATAAATAACCCTTCGTATCGTCTCTAACCGAAGACATAACCCTCTATAATAATTTAAATTTTTTTAACACCAAGTAAAGCAGACGCGTCTGTTTCTCAGCTACAATGATATGTTACTTTCTTAGCTCACGGTAACTAGTAGCGAGCCCGGATGTTATCGATCAGAATCTGTAAGCAACAGAGAAACTCAACAGTTCGACCTTTCTCAGAGTCTGTTTGGTGGCTACTTGTAGTAATTGTTGAAAGGTTAAAGAACGTTTCAAGGCTGTTTCAAGTCTGGCATGTTGCTTAGCAACCTGTGTCAGCTCCTCCTCGCAACACTACGGTTTCGACGAATTAAAGAATACTTAAGTAATGTTTCAAGTATTGTTACGTTGCTTAGCGACATGTTATTAGATCACAGGTAAACGGTAAGTAATGAAAAGTTAAGTAGGTGAGTCACAATCAAGTTTCGTTTGGTGTCATATGTTCGAGTGTTCTTTTGACAATTCATTTTAGTTATCGTGGTGCCATTATTTAATTAAATAGAATTTAGGTAGTAGGTGCTACATTAAACAAACAGACGAGCTTTGAAAAGATTACTCCACCTTCTTCAGGGATCGGAAGTAGCGTACATTTTCTTATCGCACTTCCGGTTACATCTACTTCTGATACGAGAACAAGAGCTGAACACACTCGACTATGTTCCGCTGTTAAAGATTTATATTCTTCTAATAACACTCTCGTTACACGTGTCTTGTTGCCAACAGATAATTTGTTGTAACACTCTCGTTACACGTGTCTTGTTGCCAACAGATAATTTGTTGTAACACTCTCGTTACACGTGTCTTCTTGCCAACAGATACTTTGTTGTAACACTCTCGTTACACGTGTCTTGTTGCCAACAGATACTTTGATGTAACACTCTCGTTACACGTGTCTTGTTGCCAACAGATAATTTGTTGTAACACTCTCGTTACACGTGTCTTCTTGCCAACAGATAATTTGTTGTAACACTCTCGTTACACGTGTCTTCTTGCCAACAGATACTTTGATGTAACACTCTCGTTACACGTGTTTTGTACCAACAGATAATTGTTGTAACACTCTCGTTACACGTGTTTTGTGACCAACAGATAATTTGTTGTAATACTCTCGTTACACGTGTCTTCTTGCCAACAGATACTTTGTTGTAACACTCACGTTACACGTGTCTTCTTGCCAACAGATAATTTGTTGTAACACTCTCGTTAC
>NW_013682585.1:0-2595 GCF_000517525.1 Limulus polyphemus | reverse complement strand
AAAATGTTAACAGTCACAGCAGACCTCTGTGATTTTGGTACACATATGTTTGTGTGAATATGATGGTCGGAATGTAAATATAAAATGTTGACAGTCACAGCGATTAGCAATTACACAGCAATATCCACATATACAGAATATGTATTTTCAATATTATTTTTTTTCCTTAATTTCAAATCATTAATGGTATTCTGCCAGCAGCTTAATAAAGAAAACTAAGTTACAGCTAAATAAAGTATACTGACCTTAATTGTTTCTGCCAGTGCCAATTACTAAGGCTATCCACATGGTTAGCAATCAGTTGTTCGACCACATCTATAGCATGGATGGTGTCTAGAATTAAAGCCTTCAGCTTCAGTTCTAACACTTTTGTTTCTGAATCTCCACCCAAGTCTACATTTGTATAAGAGTCTAACTGAGCATTCAATTCCTTCAAGAAAGCAGGTAAAATACCACTTTTAATTGCTGCTTCACATCGTTCCGTGAATAGAATCTGTTCTGTTAAACAAAGAATCTGGAAGGAAAATTGTAAATCCATTGACACTCGAACTCCGATCTTGTATTTATTATCTACATTTTAGAAAATAACTTTAGTTTAAAATAAAATATACTTTATTTTTATTCCATCAATTTTTCAATTCTATTACTTTTTAAATCAACTGTTACACTGACAATAATATGAGTAACAAATTTTTATAATAAAACTAGTTTTTAACTCAACATGTGAAAAACTGGACTATTATTTCTTCACACTAAAGTTCACAGCTATAGATTTTGTTACTTAATGTTTTATGTAAAAATATGAAAAACTGGCAGTTTCAAGTAGTATTAGTATCAGTTATAAATATAATCATGGTAGGAGTAAAGAGGTAGCAATAACTTTAAAATGGATCAGTTATAAATATAATCATGGTAGAGGTAAAGAGTTAGCAATAACTTTAAAATGGATCAGTTATAAATATAATCATGGTAAAGAGTTAGCAATAACTTACAAATTATTTCAAATTGTATTAGGAATGTTAGGACTTTAATAATCTTCAATTAGTGTGCATTAAAAGGTCGTCATTGTTGTGTTGTAGCAATACTACAAATGTTACTGTAACTTTATGTTGAATTACTGTAAATTCTTGTTACAAATATAAATCCTCTTCTCTTATATAATAGGTTTGGTTGGGAGAGTTAGCCAAAGAAATGAAGAACACATTAAAAACCCTTTTGAAGCAGTGCTTACAATTAAGTCGTTCACAAGGGCCAGGTGGTCTTGACCCATCATCATTTCCTTCACAGGTCAAGAATTCTTCAAGTTAATGTGTTAGAATAGGATATTTTGTATTTTCTGTTAATCAAAATATTCACAAAGACCAGGAGGTCTTTACTTTTCATTGTTTTCTTCTCAGGTCAATGTTTTCTATTTTCTATTAATCAAGACATTAGGTAACGTCATTAAAGACTGAACTGAACAGACTGATTTATATACTACGTCTCAAAGGACTAGAGAAAGAAAAGCATTTTGAAGTTATAATGTAGAAAGGTTTAGTTTTTAGATTTACACCACTGTATACGTTTTTAATTTAAAAGAGGGTTTCAGAATGTTAAATTTTCTAGCTAAACTTACCTTTCTTTACTTCTTGATGTAAAACATGAGGTAACAAAATCTATAGCTAAGAACTTTAGTTTCAAGTATTATTAGTCCAGTTTTTAATATTTTGACATAAAAACATTTGTTAACAAAATCTTTAGCTAAGAACTTCAGTTTCAAGTAGTATTAGTCTAGTTTTTAATATTTTGACATAAAAACATTAGTTAACAAAGAACTTTAGTTTCAAGTATTATTAGTCCAGTTTTTAATATTTTGACACAAAACATTAGTTAACAAAATCTATAGCTAAGAACTTTATAATCATGGTAAAGGTAAAGAGTTAGCAATAACTTTAAAATGGAATGTAATAAGAACACTTGCAGCATACAACAACAATGTAGTAAGAACACTTGCAGCATACAACTACAATGTAGTAAGAACACTTGCAGCATACAACTACAATGTAATAAGAATACTTGCAGCATACAACATTCTGTTAAACATGTATCAAAGTGACACATTTAAAAAATAAACAATTCTGTTAGATTTGTCTTCTTATAGAAGATGTAAAAATTAATTATACCTTTCAAAAAAAGATATGTAATAAAAAATAATGTAGTAAAAAAGAAAGGTAAAGAGAAGAAGTTAGCAATAACTTTAAAATGGATCAGTTATAAATATAATCATGGTAGAGATAAAGAGTTAGCAATAACTTTAAAATGGATCAGTTATAAATATAATCATGGTAGAGATAAAGAGTTAGCAATAACTTTAAAATGGATCAGTTATAAATATAATCATGGTAAAGGTAAAGAGTTAGCAATAACTTTAAAATGGATCAGTTATAAATATAATCATGGTAGAGGTAAAGAGTTAGCAATAACTTTAAAATGGATCAGTTATAAAGTAGTTGTATGCTGCAAGTGTTCTTACTACATTGTAGTTGTATGCTGCAAGTGTTCTTACTACATTGTAGTTGTATGCTGCAAGTGTTCTTATACATTGTAGTTGTATGC
>NW_013682584.1:0-2597 GCF_000517525.1 Limulus polyphemus | reverse complement strand
GTACGTCTCAGTCTAAGGATAAGGGTACGTCTCAGTCTAAAGATAAGGGTACGTCTTAGTCTAGGGATAAGAGTACGTCTCAGTTTAAGGATAAGGGTACGTCTTAGTACCCTTACAAAAGTTAGAGGGTGTGAATTAAAGAGACACCTGCTGGATATCGGGATACAACACTGAACAAACAGTAGCCACGAAGAGACACCTGCTGGATATCGGGATCATTATAGCTCCACCTACTGGGAAAGTCCCGAAAAGTCTCGGAAGACATGTTTTATTATTATTTTTAGGTTTTTGTTGATAATTACGACTCGGCTTCTTAGAAACGTGTGTGGCTAATTAACAGTCTGCTTTTAATAGCTGCCAATGTAGTAATTTCTTTATTCGGCATTACTGAGGCTGATATCAGATAGGGGGCGTCCTGTGAATCTAATAGCTTCCAATCGAAATGTTTCCGTCTCAGGAAAATTGAATTTTGATTTTTTGATTTCATAACATAAATATTTTTGGTTTTATCGTGAGATGACGAATTACACTCCGACCAAAGTAGGACATTCGTTAGTCGAGCCTAGCATACTGGTTTACTAAACATGATATCAGTTCACTGAAGCCCCCCTGGTGGTTTAACGGTAAGCCGGAGGAATTATAACGCTTAAAATTGGGGTTCGATATCCGCCCTGGGTACAGCCCAGATAGCCCAGGTATTTAATTTGTAATAAAGTTTCTTTTACAACCCGTTCAAACCGTCTCAAAATTTTAGTTTCTAAAACGTGCGTTCCTCGTCATCAAAACAAACAAACAGTTGGTTGGAAACCTTTTGTTGTTCTTAAAGGGCTAGGTTCAGGAGAAACAGCTAGGTTCAGAAGAAAGGGCTAGGTTCAGGAGAAACAGCTAGGTTCAGAAGAAAGGGCTAGGTTCAGGAGAAACAGCTAGGTTCAGGAGAAACAGGGCTAGGTTCAGGAGAAACAGCTAGGTTCAGGAGAAACAGCTAGGTTCAGGAGAAAGGGCTAGGTTCAGGAGAAACAGCTAGGTTCAGGAGAAAGGGCTAGGTTCAGGAGAAACAGCTAGGTTGGGCTTGACTGATCTTCATTTCAGATCTTTCGTGTTTCTTCTTCAAAACTCGCGCAGTCTTCGTAATCTACAACATAGTGTGTATTTATCAATCCTCTAAATGTAGACAACGTCACCTAGGGACCAGTAAAAGGCTAAACGGATGATCACAAGAGACGTACTGATTTATTCGCGCTAACCATTTATACCTGAGAGAATCACATAAGGATAGACGAACAACAACATAGCTGTCGTATTTACCAAACCCGGGGAAAGGTGGAGAAATACGGTGTTTTATAAGTGTGTTTACGTGGAGAAAGGGGTGGTGGTGGTGGTATGTTATGGCCAAAGCTACACAATGAGGTACCTGTGTTCTGCCCGTCACCACGGATATCGAAACCGTTGTAAGCGCGCAGACTTACCGCTGAGCCACTGGGAGCATGCGCAAAAAAAGAAGACTCCATTAGAGTAAGCACGCTTATATTTTATACCTATATACACGTACAAGAAGAAAGCTAAAGTTAGACCCTCATAGTTGTTCTTGGCTGATATCTATTTGTTACCAAAGACGTCCTTATACCTTGTGAGAACTTAAACACTGCGAAAACATCCATAACTTCTAAAACTGGTCTTTAAAAGTTCTGATTTAAATAGCATCTGCATACATTACGTAATAAAATACACCTTGTGCCGTGGATATTACTTTACCTTCCGCCATCTTGTCTGTAGAAGAACAATGCTCAAGGCAGCAGAGCCCGGGTTCGAACCTAGGCCTTCTGGTTGGTTTGTATATTCTTCTCTAATCCAGACTGATTCCTTCACTGTTGCAGGAGAAACAGCTAATTTCAGGAGAAACGGCTAGGTTCAGGGGAAACAGCTCGGTTAAGGAGAAACGGCTAGGTTCAGAAGAAACAGTTAGGTTCAGAAGAAAGGACTAGGTTCAGAAGAAACGGATAGGTTCAGAAGAAACGGCTAGGTTCAGGAGAAACATTTAGGTTCAGGAGAAACAGTTTTAGAAGTGTGTTTACGTGGAGAAAAGGGTAATCGGGTTTACCAAACCCGGGAAAAGTGGAGAAATACGGTGTTTTATAAGTGTGTTTTACGTGGAGAAAAGGTAATCGGGTTTACCAAACCCGGGGAAAGTGGATAAATACGGTGTTTTAGAAGTGAGTTTACGTGGAGAAAAGGGTAATCGGGTTTACCAAACCCGGGGAAAAGTGGAGAAATACGGTGTTTTAGAAGTGTGTTTACGTGGAGAAAAGGGTAATCGGTTTACGTGGAGAAAAGGGTAATCGGGTTTACCAAACCCGGGAAAAGTGGAGAAATACGGTCACACTTCTAAAACACCGTATTTCTCCACTATTCCCGGGTTTGGTAAACCCGATTACCCTTTTCTCCACGTAAACACACTCCTAAAACACCGTATTTAACCACTTTCCCCGGGTTTGGTAAACCCGATTACCCTTTTCTCCACATAAACACACTTCTAAAACACCGTATTTCTCCACCTTTCTCGGGTTTGGTAAACCCGATTACCCTTTTCTCCACGTAAA
>NW_013682583.1:2167-3139 GCF_000517525.1 Limulus polyphemus | reverse complement strand
GGTGTCTAGCTTAAGTACTGTGACAAAAAACTACTGAGCACAATGGGAACAGTTGAAGCTTGAAGATGGTATTCTTCTCCGGAGATGGGAAAGTGACAACCTGGCAAACAGTTATACCGAGAAAGTTATGGGATGTTGTGCTGCGTCAAACCCATGATAGTTTAAGAGGAGGACATCTCGGAATTAATAAGACATTGAGTCATCTACGACAGAGATTTTACTGGATAGGTATGAGGCAAGATGTGGAAGAATGGTGCAGGATATGCAGTACATGTTGTGCTAAAAGGGGACCCAAGCATAAGGGACGTGCTCCAATGAAGTAATATCATACGAAAGACCAGAACAACGCCACTTCACCCACAGTCCAATGAGATGGTAGTAAAGTACAACTGGACACTGGGAGGAATTGGCAAAGTTTTGTAATAGTCGCCAAGATGACTGGGATGTCTTACTCCCTCAACTGTTGATGGTCTATAGGACAGCAGAGCATGAAGACACTGGATACACTCCAGGAAAGTTGATGTTTGGTCGGGAACTTCAGTTGCCAGTGGATCTGTTAACAGGACGCCCACTTTATGAAGAGTTGCCTGAAAATATGTCAGAGTTTGTGAAAGTGTTATCGGAAAGGAAGGATGATATTCACCATCAAGTGCTTTCAAACTTGAAAACGTCTGTTCATTCAATGAAGCTATGTTATGATAAGAGATGTACTGAAGTCGGCTTTTTTTGTACCAGGAGACAAGGTGTGGTTGTATAATCCCAGGAAGACAAAAGGGAAGTCTCCTAAGTTGTCTTCTCCATGGAAGGCCCATATGACAAAGTGGATCCAGATAAAATGTGGTCAGCGAGGTAAACCAAAGGTGGTGCTTGCCAACAGGCTTTGGTGTTATCACAGCCCAGGACATTTCAGTTGGGACAAAGTGAACAATATAACAAAAGACGCCACTGAAGACGTACCACCTGGAAAAGCCA
>NW_013682583.1:0-1626 GCF_000517525.1 Limulus polyphemus | reverse complement strand
AACACGTCACGACCTTCTAGAAAATTCATGTCCCTTCGTGAAGCTTCGATTGTTTACTCGCTATGTGGTATTCTTGCATATAAGACCGCCAAGAAGTGACGACAATAATGTAATTGAATTGCAGACAGAGATAGAGACCACAATTGAGTCAAGCGCGTGAATCGTTCGTTCGTGGTGAATTATAGCATTTCTTATAGCGTGACTGTGGAAATTAAGTGTATTGCAAAGTTGTATTCAGAAAGAATAAACTAGTTTTGTTTAAGAAAGGACTTGTATCGCTAAAGTTTCTTCGAAAGAATTTTTACGGAAAATTAACTAACGACCATAGACGTAATAAAGTCTATAAATATTATGATCGTTAGGTATCTTGTGTTGGGTGCAACTATAATAAAGCAGTCCCCTCCCCTTTCACTTTTAACTAACTTCTTTCAGTATTGACTGTTACAGTTGGAGCAACTCGTATTGAAATTTGAATTATTTTGTCGGATGCAATGTATAACATCGTGTATAGTGATCCTAAAGTGGACCTGTGTTAGTTAACTGCAATAATTTACTAGTATTGCTGTGTTTTGTGGTTACTTTATTTTATTGTGTTATAGTTGAATTTTGTTGGTTTATTTAAGAGAATGTAATCCTCAGGTAACTTGTGTTGACTGCAACAAGGATTATTATACTATTGTATGTGTTTTTATTGGTTGTGTTACATGTTTTATATATGTGTGTGTGTGTGTGTGGAACTTTTAAGCTTATTGGAATACACATTTAAGTACAATAATTTATCAGTACTAACTACCAGTGTAATTGTGATTTTTAAAGTCATTGTATGATAAACTACACATCTGTTTCGTAAGAGGGAGTTAGATATAATATTTGAAATTAAAATGTATTAATAAACTTTATCTCCCGCAAAAGTGCAACGAAATATGCGAGTTTTAATAATTTGAAACAACAATTCGCCTAAACTGGGACTTACTTTAGAAACAAATGTATAAGAGGACTGTAATCTATCTGAGTAGCCTGTTGCTTTAGGCCTATCCGACTTCCCTGTTATTTGAGCCCTTGCGCTTTACCAAGACCGGTACTTCTTGAAATGAATTACAAAACCAAAGTATATCTAATACTCGTACAAGAAATTTCATTACCTCTAAGCTAGTTTTATAGACAAAAATAAAACAATACAATATCACACTGTGATAACGAAAAGTATAGCCCATAAAGGGAGTAAGCTAAGGCTCATTATTTTGTTTCTATAAGTGAATATTACACTCTTTGTTCCTCGCTGGGTTAGCCGAATGTTTATGGACTGGCAACGTCAAAGTCCGGGGTTCGGTTCCTCACGGTGGCTACATGTAAACAAACTACATTTTATATTAATTTTACAGGGAGACAAAAATAAAGGAATGCGACTCCTGACAAACCTGGCTAGCCAAAATAGTCCATCTGTGATAAATGAGATTCCTGTCGTGGTTCAATTCTAAGTGGAAGAAGTTCAAAACTTAAGAACAGTAGTATCACTTACTGCCATACACACCCTGACAAAGTGTAAGAATATGTATAAAGAAAAAGTTGGTATACATGTTTGAACTTGTATGTGATAGAACTCTCATAATAAGATATTGCAATATC
>NW_013682582.1:0-2599 GCF_000517525.1 Limulus polyphemus | reverse complement strand
AAAATCCTCATGAAAACGATTACTACAACTTTAGTACACTTATGAAGACCATTACTATAACTTTAGGATACTCATGAGAACGATTACTACAACTTCATGATACTCATGAAGACGATTACTATAACTTTAAAATATTCATAAAAGACGATTACTATAACTTTAGGATACTCATGAAGACGATTACTACAACTTCATGATACTCATGAAGACGATTACTATAACTTCATGATACTCATGAAGACGATTACTATAACTTTAGGATAGTCATGAAAACGATTACTACAACTTCAGGATAGTCATTATGACCCCACCCAGCTCTTATAAAGAGACACATGGCTGTCGTCATGACTCCACCCAGCTCTTATAAAGAGACACTTGGCTGTCGCTATGACTCCACCCACATAAAAGTGATAACAATGTTCACAGCAACATTACTATATTGTAGTTATCACTTTAGAATAAGTCCATTTTAAGGACTTTGAGTCGTCATTTTAAGCTAAGGAGTACTAGTTAATTTAAGTATTGTACTGCACGTGATGTTTTATTTATTTTTTGCATCTTTTGCGCCACTGTTGATCAATACATCCAGAAACAGGTAAAAAGACGACGATGGGAAGAGCACCATTAGGTGTTCCAAAGTAATATATATAAAGACAAACAGACAGTTTCGTAATTTCAAGGTTAACTGTCGTTTGTTCATGTTACACATCTGACGCCTATATTAAGATCAAAAGTTAGGTTAAACGTAAAATTACTAAACCACTAAGAATCTCATTAACTATGAACGACTCATTTGAAGAATACTGTTATATTATTGACATGATTGGTGTGTGCATGCCTGATGATTTAAAAAGAGGCTGTCGTTTGGTCAGGATCAAGGTGATTGTGATTTGGTCAGGTTGGTTGTCTAGTCAGGTTGTGGTTTGGTCAGAATGAAGTCGGTTATGATTTAGTCAGGTTGGAGGTGTTTGGGGCTTGGTTCAGGTGGACTTAAAGCGTCTTCATAAGAGCCGCGTGTCTCTTTATAAGAGCGGGGTGGAGTCATAATGACGGTCGTGTGTTTCTTTGAAAGAGCTGGGTGTAGTCATAAAGACAGCATTATTCATGTAACAACACGTAGATACAAACTCAGCCAGGGATTCATGTAACAACACGTGTGGATACAAACTCAGTCCGAATTTCACATCAGCTTCAGCTCTACCATTGATCGACATCATCTTCACCTGAAATGTTATTTTTCATCATTACCACATACATGTTGTTCTGATCGACCTGATAAAATATTTATGAACTTAAATTCCCTTCTACTCATATAAAAACTAACCGTAACCTAGTTAACTCTCCTGAGAAGTAATATCACTCAGTTTTTTCGTTAGTTCTTGCCACAAGGCATTTTGTTGTTCTCGCACATAGATTTGAATATCCTATTTATCGATTTTGTTTCGTCGTGAATAATACATTGTTTCATTTGCTTTGTGTGTATAGAATCTAGGAAAAGTTTAAACTATATTTAATCTCTGATGTTTTATTAAGTGTTTTTTATTAGTAATTCTTTCTGTAAACTACTTAAAAAAACAGAAATGAATTATTCAAATTATAATCTCGCTCATCCAGAAATTCCGAGCAACTGTATGGAATGAATATTCGTCGAGAATGACATTATGTGACAGTAAACTAAAACAACACGAAATAAATATCTGTGGTAGATCTTTCAGATAGAAAACTCTGCTCGAATCACATTACTTATCTACCCTACATGTTAACTAAATTCAGTGTCACATTTCATCCTAATATTTTCCTTCAGCTTTTCAAACCAAGTTATAAGAATGGTTCCTGTTACTTTACAATCTTCTCAACTGATAACAGCTGGAGTAGGCTGGTGTAGCTGGTCTGATAACAGCTGGTTTAGGCCGATGTAGCCGGTATCATTACAAGCGAAGTAGGCCGAGAGCTAAATTGAGCGTGCATGTAACACTGTGTAGAATTTTTCATAATTTATTCTGTCTAAAACAAACTCATTAAAAAAGCGATATATCCCCCCCCCCTCCAGTGGCTGAGAGGTAAGTAAGTATGGAGGCTTATAACGCTAAAAGTCAGGTTTCGATACCGGTGGTGGTAACAGTACAAACATCCCGATATTTAACTTTGTTCTTAACAACAACAAATAAAAACAAGCGATTTAGGAATCAACTTCTCACAACAAACGTATCTTGCATTATGACTCCACCCAGCTCTTGTAGAGCGACACAATGCTGTATTTATGACTACACCCAGCTCTTGTAAAGAGACACCCCTGGCTGAGTTTGTAACTACACATGTTGTTACATGAATCCCTGGCTGGGTTTGTATCCGCACATGTTGTTACATGAATCCCTGGCTGGGTTTGTATCCACACGTGTTATTACATGAATCCCTGACTGAGTTTGTTTCCATGCGTGTTGTTACATTAATCCCTGACTGCGTTTATATCTACATGTGTTATTACATGACTCACTGCCTGAGTTTGTCTCCACGCGAGTTGTAACACGACTCCGTGACTAAGTGTATCCACGCGTGTTGTTACATGAATCCCTGACTGAGTTTGTTTCCATGCTTGTTG
>NW_013682581.1:1751-3587 GCF_000517525.1 Limulus polyphemus | reverse complement strand
ATATTGGAAGGTCACTTGTGGCAGGGCATCGAGTAGGGGTTATAACAGTGGCCAATTTCTCTAAATGTGAGCAGACAATTAAGGAAAGGGCATTGTTAGGTGTGTGTGCAAGGAGATAGAGCCAGTCAATGTTAAAGCAAGAAATACAACTATAAAGAAAGGACATACACTTCCAGAACATTTAACAGACCTCTTTAAGAAGAGCATAGTCCATTTGTCATCATCACAGGCTCTTCAGGTTAGAGAACTTTTGGCGAATTATGCAGACGTCTTTTCGAAAGGAGATCATGACCTCGTCTGCACAGACCTTGTAGAGCACAGAATACACACAGGCAATCACCGTCCAATAAAGAGCTCTCCAAGGAGAATAGCTCCGGCAAAGTGACAAGAGTTGGAGAAGGTCATGGATGGCTTAATTAAGGAAGGGAGAGTCGAGAAATCAGATAGTCCCTGATCAGTTCCCGTCCTGTTAGTCCAGAAGAAGGATGGGACCCAACGTTGCTGTGTGGACTTTAGAGCTCTTAGTGAGTATAACCGAAAAAGACTCATATTCACTGCCAAGAATTGATGATACTCTAGGTGCCCTAAGTGGAGCCAGGTGGTTTTCAACTCTGGACTTAAAGTCGGGTTTCCATCAAGTGAAAATGGCTGAAGCAGATAAACCTAACACTGCATTTAGTTATGGCCAAGGTCTCTGGCAATACTGTGTGATGCCATTCGGGCTTAGCAATGCTCCAGCAACAATTGAGAGGCTGATGGAAAGAGTATTGGAAGGCCTACAATGGAGGATATTGTACCTGGATGATGTCATTGTATTTGCAACAACTTTTGATGAGGAAATGTCTCAGCTAGAGGAAGTATTCAAGCGTTTGAAAGCAGCAAACCTCAGACTCCATCCCAAGAAATGCCACTTGTTCCAGAATGAGATGCTTTATTTAGGTCACATTGTCACTGCTTTCACCTTGTCAGGATCAGTTCACACACCATGCTCACTCCGAAGTCTCTGCAAAAATGACTGCAGACATTGCTGCAAAAGAGAAGTTGAACTAACCAGGTGTCATCAAGCTGAACTCAAAGTGACTGAAGGAGTTGATGATGGTGAAGTGGAACGAGGTATAGATATTAAAGCAGAACAGAAGAAAGACCAAGACGTGAATCCAATAATTGACTTTCTAAAAGCAAGTGTTTTGCACCCTGCTTGGAAGAAGGTGTCTAGCTTAAGTACTGTTACAAAGAACTATTGGGCACAATGGGAGCAGTTGAAGCTTGAAGATGGTATTCTTGTCCAGAGATGGAAAATTGCTGTGACATGCAAGTCAACAGAAGCAGCAACACTTATCGGAATTTGGCCTTTGTTATTCCCAAACGTCATTTTATCAAAATTAACTACACACTTCCTCGGTAGTAAGTAGTCCAGCCCTAGTATGCATTGGTGTTCAATGTCAGCCAAGTATACTTTGTGACTGTCCTTTATGCCCATGAGCTCAACAGTTACCCACACTGGTCCCCACAACCTTGCATCATGTCCTGTCACACCACAGAGCTTCTGTATGGCTTCTGGTACTCCTTTGTGATCTAGCATCTTGATACTCACAAGGGTTTGCTGAAATGCAGAATATATGACAAAGTTGCTCTTTTGGCCATCCAGTTTTCCTGTCACATAGACACCATGTGTGCTTGCCATTTTCCATTTAGCTGTTGGTACTTTCACAATGGGGGTTGGTGGGCATCCCTCAACATCAACCACTACTGGTTTTCCCGAGGCTGACTTATTGGTAGTATTATTCTTACACTGCCTCTTTATATGTCCTTGCTCTCCACAGTTCCAACAACCTT
>NW_013682581.1:0-763 GCF_000517525.1 Limulus polyphemus | reverse complement strand
AATTAACACAGGCAAGAACCGTCCAATAAAGATCCCTCCGAGGAGAATAGCTCCAGCAAAGCGGCAAGAGATGGAGAAGGTCATGGATGGCCTAATTATGGAAGGGATAGTCGAGAAATCAAATAGTCCCTGGTCAGCTCCCGTCGTGTTAGTCCAAAAGAAGGATGGGACCCAACGTTGCTGTGTGGACTTCAGAGCTCTTAACAGTATAACTGAAAAAGACTTATACCCGCTGCCAAAAATAGATTGTACTCTTGATACCCTAAATGGAGCTAGGTGGTTTTCAACTCTGGACTTAAAGTCGGGTTTCCATCATGTGAAAATGGCTGAAGCAGATAAACCTAAGACAGCATTTAATTATGGCCAAGTTCTCTGGCAATACCAAGTGATGCCATTCGGGCTTAGTAATGCTCCAGCAACATTTGAGAGGCTGATGGAAAGAGTATTGCAAGACCTACAATGGAGGATAGTGTACCTAGATGATGTCATTGTGTTTGCAACAACGTTTGATGAGGAAATTTCCTGGCTAGAGGAAGTGTTCAAGCGTTTGAAGGCAGCAAACCTTAAACTCCATCCCAAGAAATGCCACTTCTTCCAGAAAGAGGCGCTTTACTTGGGTCACATTGTAAGTGAGCATAGTGTGCGAACTGATCCTGACAAGGTGAAAGCAATGCGTGATTGGGCAACACCATACAATGTGGAGGAGTTAAGAACTTTCTTAGGACTCTTAGGCCTCAGCTCCAATTTTAAAGCTTCCAAATCC
>NW_013682580.1:0-2600 GCF_000517525.1 Limulus polyphemus | reverse complement strand
TAGAAGAAGGAGAAGAGAAATTACAGCAGTTGTTGGAGGAAAAAGAAAAGAAACTAGAAGAAGGAGAAGAGAAATTACAGCAGTTGTTGGAGGAAAAAGAAAAGAAACAAGAAGAACGAGAAGAGAAATTAAAGCAGTTGTTGGAGGAAAAAGAAAAGAAACAAGAAGAACGAGAAAATAAACAAGAAGAACGAAAAGAGAAATTGCAGCAGAGGTTGGAGGAAAAGAAAAGAAACAAGAAGATTGAGAAAATAAACAAGAAAAGAAACTAGAAGAAGGAGAAGAGAAATTATAGCAGTTGTTAGAGGAAAAAGAAAAGAAACAAGAAGAACGAGAAAAGAAACAAGAAAAGAAACTAGAAGAAGGAGAAGAGAAATTACAGCAGTTGTTGGAGGAAAAAGAAAAGAAACAAGAAGAACGAGAAGAGAAATTAAAGAAGTTGTTGGAGGAAAAAGAAAAGAAACAAGAAGAACGAGAAGAAAAATTACAGCAGTGGTTGGAAGAAAAAGAAAAGAAACAAGAAGAACGAAAAAATAAACAAGAAGAACGAGAAGAGAAATTACAACAGTTGTTAGAGGAAAAAGAAAAGAAACAGGAAGAGAGACAACAGCAGTTGCAAGAAAACCTGGAACAATGGCAGCTCGAACAGCAAAATAAACAAGAGAAATTACAGCAGTTGATGGAGGAAAAAGAGAAGAAACAAGAAATACGAGAAAAGAAACAAGAAGAGAGATTACAGCAGTGGCAACTAGAAGAAGAACAGAAAGTATCCATCAGTTGCAGGAGGTCGGCAGCAACTACAGAAAAGTCAACAACAGTGGCAAGAAGTACAAATGGAAAACATTAGTAAATTTAAAAGCGAATTAGAGACGTTAAAGGACGATTTATTTTCTTTTACACTAGGAGGATACATTAACCATCGACTTAACCAGCCCCAGACAACGACAAGCCCTATCCAGATCCTGCAGCTAAACCCTAATGCAGACATATTCAGTCCCGTTAGAAGTCACATCCCAGATATGAATGTCAGTAATAGGAGTGATTCAGTAAGAAGGAAGCCACAGGAATACGATGGGAAAGCTACGTGGGAAGCATATAGAGCAGAGTTTGGGCTACTGGCAGAGATGAAAGGATGGACAGAGGAGCAGTATATCTGGCAACGAGCATGAAGGGACAACCACTGAAAATACATGGACAATTGTCAGCAGATGACAGGCACAATTATAGAGCACTGGTGTCGGCACTAGAACTCAGGTGCAGAACCAAAAATCAGTCAGAAATCTACAGGGCTAGGTATAGGACGAGAATCCATGCTAAAGGGGAGAGCCTGCAAGAGCTGGCACAGGACTTGGAAAGCATGGCACACAAGGCCTACCCAACTGCACCACCCGATCTCCTCAAGTTGTTGCTGAGGGATCAGTTCGTAGATGCCTTGGACAGTCCACAACTTAAGATACAAGTGAAGCAAGCACACGCCTCTACTATGCAGGATGCAATAGTCAGAGCTCTCGAATTTGAATCCTACGTTAAGTCCAGCACAGAGGTACCAAGGTTAGTGTTGTTCGTCCCGAACAATAGCCACATACATTAAACCAATAACAATTAATAATAACTTAATTAAATGTACAGAATTACAAACACAAAATTAAATTTCCACAAAATCTCTTAATTTTATGGGACGTATCTTCTTCCGTAATGGTCTCCGTCTCGTTGGCTTCTGCTTCGTATGGGGTTCATCTGCTTCTTCGGGAAATGTCCTATCATCAAAAACAGTCACATCAGTGGTAGTAACTTCATCAAGAGCTTCACCGTTTCCCTTCTCAAAACTGAATAGTTTCTTCTTCGACGGTGGCTTCTTCAGGTGGCACGTCTTCAGCAGCGTCATTTGTTCTGTTGTTCACTTCGTCCGAACTGAAATGTCCTGGACTGTGATAACGCCAAAGCCTGTTGGCATGCACCACTTTTTGCTTGCCTCGCCGACCACATTTGATTCGGAAAGTCACGTCTGAGAGACGATCCACTATGTCATATGGGCCTTCCCATGGAGAAGACAACTTAGGAGACTTCCCTTTGGTCTTCCTGGGATTATACAACCATACCTTGTCTCCTGGTTCAAAGCTGACTTCAGTAGATCTCTTATCATAAGTTAGCTTTATCGAATCAGCAGACGTTTTCAAGTTTGAACGCAAATGATGGTGAATATCGTCCATCCTTTCCGATAACACTTCCACAAACTCTGACATATTCTCAGGCAACTCTTCATAGGGTGGGCATCTCTTATGCTTGGGTCCCCTTTTAGCACAACATGTACTGCATGTCCTGCACCATTCTTCCACAACGTGCCTCATACCTATCCAATAAAATCTTTGTCGTAGGTGACTCAATGTTTTCTTAGCTCTGGGATAGACGCAGCACAACTTCCCGTAACTTTCTCGGTATAACTGTTTGCCAGGTCGTCACTTACCCATCTGCAATTTCCCCTCGCCGGAGAAGAATACCATCTTCAAGCCTCAAGTGTTCCCATTGTGCCCAATAGTTCTTTGTCACGGGACTTAGACTAGACACCTTCTCCCAAGCAGGGCGCAAAACACTTGCTTTTA
>NW_013682579.1:0-2600 GCF_000517525.1 Limulus polyphemus | reverse complement strand
TTAGTGTATAAACTATTTACATCACTAACAATACCTCAACTGGTCCTGAAATTGGATGAAATCAATCACATATTTCTACTGAGTGAGAAGTCTGGAAATCTTCCGATAGAGGTCGTTGTGCATATGAGGACTGCAAAATTTGTTTCCCCTTTTCTCATGCTATATAATTATTACTATTACAAAAACATGGTTTTTAGGCCAATAACTGCATTACAAAAACATGGTTTTTAGGCCCTAACTGCATTGAATAGTTAGATATAAAAATATGATCGTTTTGCACAGCTTATTGGCCCTTGTGTACCAAAGCAAGGTCTTATCTCAATCTACGTGAACAAGACCATAGTACTTTGATACTTTGGTGTCAAAGTACGTCGAAATAAGATTGAGAACAAAATGGAGGTATATATGTCAAAAGCAGTAACATTCGTTTCAAAAAAATTGGGAAACGTAATTTCTTTCAATTATCGAAGGAACTGCTGAATTCTTAAGTGATGACACTCGTAACACTCCATTAAAACCGAAACTATATTACGAGTTTTTCAGTTTAGATGTAGATTTGCAATACAAAATGAGCCATCTTAGCATTGCCACAAAAAAAAAAACATCTGTTAGGCAAAATAAATGTTGCCATGCAACCAAGTTACCATGACGATTTCTCTGAAGATTCAACGCAGTTGCTTCAGACACGTGAAGTGATTTTCTTATATTTTTAAAGCCTTTAAGATTTACCACACAAAAAAATTTATTTAAACAACATTTTTAAGAATGAACACTTCGATAGCTTCTGTCTGGTTGATTGATGACAGTAATATATGACGTAATCATGAAACTAGAGTATCTTTCTCGATATATGTATCACAAAAAAACACATTTTTTTGTTCCACGAGTGTATGAAAAATCTATTACTTCAAGCATAAAAAATTCTATAATTACAAGAAGGGCGAACATTAGCGAAACGTCTTATATTTGATAGTTTATTGAGCTTCCTTTTAAGAACGGAAAATGGGGAAAAAAACCAAAAACATTGACTTCGTAAAGTTTCTTTTCGTAATATTCTTGAGTTTAAATAAGGATTAATTAAAACATTTCAGAAAATTTCAGACGAAGTTTATTTTATTTTGTTTGTCAGCCATTAGATATAATAAATATCTCACACTCTTTAACAAAATAACTGCACTAATAATCTGTTAGATAAAGAAACTACATCATTGGTGTTAAACTGTTAGATAAAAACTACATCATTGGTGTTAAACTGTTAGATAAAACTACATTATTGACATTAAACTGTTAGATAAAAACTACATCATTGTCGTTAAACTGTTAGATAAAAACTACATCATTGTCGTTAAACTGTTAGATAAAACTACATTATTGACATTAAACTGTTAGATAAAACTACATTATTGACATTAAACTGTTAGATAAAAACTACATCACTGACATTAATCAGTTAGATAAAGAAACTACATCATTGGTGTTAAACTGTTAGATAAAAACTACATCATTGTCGTTAAACTGTTAGATAAAAACTACATTATTGACATTAAACTGTTAGATAAAAACTACATCATTGGTGTTAAACTGTTAGATAAAACTACATTATTGACATTAAACTGTTAGATAAAGAAACTACATCATTGGTGTTAAACTGTTAGATAAAAACTACATCATTGACATTAAACTGTTAGATAAAAACTACATCATTGTGTTAAACTGTTAGATAAAAACTACATCATTGTCGTTAAACTGTTAGATAAAAACTACATCATTGACATTAAACTGTTAGATAAAACTACATCATTGTCGTTAAACTGTTAGATAAAACTACATCATTGTCGTTAAACTGTTAGATAAAAACTACATCACTGACATTAAACTGTTAGATAAAAACTACATCACTGACATTAAACTGTTAGATAAAAACTACATCACTGACATTAAACTGTTAGATAAAAACTACATCATTGACATATTACTTTATTTTATTACAACCAGTAATGATAAAAAAAATGTGTTTAAATTTCGAAAAAAGAAGAAGATCAAATATAGTATTGATTCAGAAATTTTAGAAATTCGTGTTTCCATTGGTTACTTTTTTATGACAATTAAACCAACCAATAGTGAAACGTTTCTTGTTTGCCGTTCCAATATATTATATTTTCAAATATGTCGTCGTTAGATGAGAATATCACAATGAGATATATGATATACAGTATTTTATGATATATATATTTCTTTTTTTTTCTCAGCATCTTCATCTCCAGATTCCAACCGGCTGCGTGTTCAAGCGGCATTGCCAGGACGACGGCACTCGGACAATACTATTCAACCACCGAGAATTTTAGTTGCGCCCTCTAGCCCAGAAAGTCAGTTGTCTCGTGGTCCCAGCGCTGGAAACTTACACACGAGACGTCACTCTAGTGCTAACCCACAGGACATCAGACTTACTTTCACTGCGCCCAAGGTGGGTAAAACAAGAACTGTTAAATTATCAGCAATTAAATTCATAAATAATATTCAACGTTAAACTGGTACACAATTAAAAACATTTTATTTAGGCCTAAATATGGCCTTCAGGATAGACGTTGTAACGTCGAAAC
>NW_013682578.1:2239-3103 GCF_000517525.1 Limulus polyphemus | reverse complement strand
AAGAAGACGTTATGGCCTTCTAGATGTTGAGATTTTTTTTGAATAATCTGATTTTTAAAGCTATTCTTTGTGTAACATATAACTAAAGACAAAAAAACAGTACAATTGAAGCTAGCGAAATTTTGATAACAGATTATAAAATAAGTATTGGGAATTTTGATCAAACGATATCCATTTTGAAAGTCGTACATCGAAGGCATCTTTGTATTGAAATATGAGCAAAAACAATTTTTTTCAAAATTTCGTCAAAACCATGGGCTATAGCCTTGGCTTTCGGTGAAAATATGTATTTTTTTGGAAAATTTACAAAAATGCTTTTTCGACGCAAATATAAAAGAAAAAAACCGGATGGTGCTTATTTCGTCCAAAAATTCAAAATTATAGACATTTTACTATTAACGAAAAATGTTATGTCCCATCATAAGCTAGAAAAAATTGAACTTTCGCTAACCTAGAGTAAAAACAACTCAAAAGGTAGAGTTTATTATATAAGAAGACGTCATGGTCTTTTAGATGTTGGGATATTGTTTGAATAATCTCATTTTTAAAGCTATTCTTTTTGTACAAATATAACTGATGACCAAAAAACAGAAAAATCGAAGCTAGCCGAAATTTTGTTAGCAAATTATAAAATAAGTATTGGGAATTTTGATCAAACGATGTCCATTTTGAAAGTCGTACATCGAGGGCATCTTTGTATTGAAATATGAGCAAAAACAATTTTTTTCAAAATTTCGCCTTGGCTTTTCGGTGAAAATATGAATTTTTTTGGAAAATTTACAAAAATACTTTTTTGACGCAAATATAACAGAAAAAAACCGGATGGTGCTTATTTCGTCGGAAAACTCAAAATTCAGACATTAT